>NC_051067.1:38900335-39025335 GCF_004664715.2 Peromyscus leucopus
GGAGAGGTAAAGAAAAGAGGAAGAGGAGGGTGGAGAGAGGAAGGAAAGTCTGTTACTTGTCCCATAAGCTTTCTATCCCAGACCCTTGTTCCCAGATTGTTGTGGAATACTTGTACAGTATGTGAGGATGTGTTTCTGTGATTGGTGTAATATAAAGCTGAATGGCCAATAGGGAGGCAGAAGGGGATGTGTGGGATTTGCGGGAAGAGAAAGGAAGAGGAAGAGGAATCTAGATGCGCAGGGAGTCTCCAGGCAGACTCAGAGGGAGCAGGATGGGCAGTAGAGATGAGGTAACAAGCCATGCAAAAGAAGATTGATTTTAAAATATGGGTTAATTTAAGTTATAAGAACTAGTCAGGAACAAGCCTAAACTAAGGCTGAGCTTTCATAATTAATAATAAGTCATGTGTCATTATGGGTGAGCCGGCGGCCAAAGAAAAATCCAACTACACCAGGTCTATCAGAGGACAGAAGAACGCCCCATAGAAATACCTGGTCAGTCCCTCACATGCCATCCTCTACCTCTGTCCATTTTAGACAGTCAAATCCTTTTTTTATTCCACATTTAAAAAAAATTTTAAAGCATTTTTTATTAAAAAATTTTCATTTATTTTACATACAGTTTCCCTTCCCTCCTCTCCTTCCATTCCCTCCCCACCTCCCTTCTACCCCTCTCCCCATCCACTCCTCCCCAGTCTCCCTTCAGAAAGGGGGAGGCCTCCCATGGGAGTCAACAAAGCATGGCACATCAAAATGAGTCAGGACCACGCTCCTCCCTCTGTATCAAGGCTGGGCAGAGCAACCCAGCAGGGGGAATGGGTTCCCAAAAGCCAGCTCAAGTGTCATGGACAGGTCCTGATCCCATTGCTAGGAGTCCCACAAACAGACCAAGTTACACAACTGTCACACACATGCCTAGGTCAGTCCCTTGCAGGCTCCCTAGCTGTCAGTCCAGAGTCGGCCAGTTGCTGAAGAGGGAGAAAGGGAAACCAGAGAGGCTGGAGAGGAAGAGAAGGGACTGCATGTTGAGGCCGACAGGGAGGAGGCTTGTTAATGTGATCGGAAATAATGGAGGAATCATCTTGCTTGGGCTTCATAGCTAGGAGTTGTTTCTTCCTTATTTGGTTTATCCCAAAATGACATCACACCACATGATTCCTTTAAGATTACCTATGTTTAGATTTTTAACTATCAACCCCAGTGTTACAGATTTTTCAGATTTTTAACCTTACCCGATGTGCTTGCAAATCTTGAGGTAAGATTTATACCTTAGCAAAAGTTTTAGAGAGTTAGGACAATATCAAAAGAGTAAGAGATAAGTAGCCATAGTCTCCATTGGAAACTGTCCCTTTATTTTGTTTTGCTCTCCTTTCTCTGTCACACAGCACATGGCTCACCTGATATGGGACAAAGATTTTGAAGGAAAACTTATAAACAAGAGTACTTGGGTCTAGATGAGGGGAAGCCATTCCTCATCTCCAGAGGCAGCTTTGAGTTGAAGTGGGACAACATAAAAAACAAAAACAGTCTAATGCTACTCATACCTAAAAGATACCCGAATCCTTGGAAAACTGGATCTAGTATACTGAGAACAAGGAAGGCTTAGAGATAGGAAATGTTCGAGCCCTAGTCAAAGACAGAGGGCACTACAGGGAGGAGCTGAGAGATGCACCAGCCAGGGGGGAGTGTGTGCCAAGTACGTGCTGCGTGCTGCAGCTGGCCTATCCCTTTGCTTTCTGCCCCTCCTTCTAGGTCTGACTCCCCCAGATGCCACTTTGCAACATTCACTTAAAAAACAAACAAACAAACAAAAAAAAAAACAGGACATTTACACAGTGCATGCGTGAGGAGACCAGACAAAAAACAGACAGGGCTTGGAGAAGAGAAGCGAGAAAGCTTGAATGTAGGGAATGGGGAATCTCTTTCCATTTCTCAGATCATTCATAGTAGTTGTAAAGGTCCTGAATAATATTGGGATCCAGGGTACTGTTATGCAGATGAGAGAGCTGAGCAGACGCCATAACAGGCTGCTCAGTCTTCTATCAGAGATCAGGCCTCAGTTTCAGGTTCCTGAGACTGAGCAAGCAGTTTCTGAAAGAACCATGAAAAATGGACAATCAATCTCCAACGCCCCTCACAGCAGGGACGAGGGAGATGGCAACTACCAAGCCTGGGCCATTCCCTACAGTATCACAAGGCAATGACAAAATAGGGACAAATCCTCTTACCCCCGCACCCTTGGAACTTGACCAAACTTGCCCAAAGATGGTAAAACTATAGCTTTAGTCAGCCTCCGTTATTCCTAGCCAATTAGTAATATACTAACATAGTTGCTACTTGCTTAAGCCAATCAATGACATAACTGCCTTAGAATTCCTTTAGCTGTGTATAAAAGAAGCCTGCTATGTAGGTAAACATTTCTCTCCTGCCTGCCTGTTCCCAAATACCCAGGAGCCTCTTCTTAAATAATTGATTCAGAAGCTTAATATTACTTTTTAAATGCTCAGACGGTAGCTCAGGCTTATTACTAACTAGCTCTTACACTTAAATTAACCCATAATTCTTTTCATGTTTAGCTGTGTAGCTTGGTGCCTTTTCTCAATATGGTATTCTCATCTTGCTTCCTCTAGCTCTGGCTGGTGACTTCTGACTCTACCTTTCCTTTTCCCAGAATTCTCCTAGTCTGGTCGCCCTTCCTGCCTGGCTACTGGTCAATCAGCATTTTATTAAACCAATTTGAGTGACAAATCTTTACAGTGTACAAGAGTATTATTCCATAGCATTCCCCCTTTTTGTCTAATTAAAAAGGAAGGTTTTAGCCTTAATATAGTAAAACAAAAACAGTTATTAAGTAAGAATTACAGTAATAATATCCAATCCATGTACATTTGACAAAATTAGAGAAAATAATTGTCTTATTTTGGTGAGTCTCAAGTTTTGTATCTAATTTACTTTCTATTATAACTAAGGAAAACTATAATTTTAACTATTTAGTCTTCAACTCCATCAAAGACCCCAGAAGGGTGAAATTTTACCTAATGACAGGGATCTCAAGCTGCCTGGACAGTCACTCAAGGTTCATCTGCAATGTTGGGGCATCCATCTTGGGGCCAACAGGCCTAGTGTATCTGACAGACTTTTCTGTGAAGCAGGATATTCTGAAGGGCTATTCTATCTTGTCTTGGCAAAGTTTGGCAATCCTTTCTTTTGTGTCCTGCTTGTCCAATTTGGACAGCATACTCTCAGCGGTTGAGGCAAGAGCAGTTTCTTGTCCAGTGGCTAACTTTTGCCATGAAGAAAATAAACTCCATATGGAATGTCCTCAATGCCCATCATCCTCTTTGAAGTAATTGGTGCTACCAGGAGCAGACATGTCTCATTGTCGAGAAAAGTCTAAGTTCTCACAACATTTTATGTGCCATATTCTGTAGGTCTTTGATGTGCTTAAAGATTGCCTATCTATCTGAAATATATCTCTGTATGACCTTGAAAACATGACTGTGTTTTCATAGTTATAACATGATTATATGTTTGCTATTATAGATGACTATTAATCCATATTTCTTAATTATGTATTACATTTTTAAATGAGCTGCATAAATATAATATAAACAAGAGTAGAAATACATACACATACAGTAAAACAAAATTAACTTTAAATTTGTATCAACATATTAAAATACATACTAATATAAAATATGTAAGATTATAGTTTTTATTAAAGTAGATTTAATAATTTACCCTTTTTCCCATCATTTCTATATCATATTCCCCTTTCTTCTTTTAGAATGAGATTGACTATGGCCAATAATAATTTTTAATCAAACCCCCTAAACAAAGACAAACATCCATAATCCATTTGTTGGTAATGTGGGTGTAGTTTTCTAAGTTACTTCCTGCTGATTGGGGGTGTTAGTCTCATGGGAACCCTGAGAAAATTTAGGATTATGGTAAAGTCTTAATTGGAGTATTTTGTGTGAGATGGTTGGTCCATCTCAACCAGTAGCCTTGGAGCTGTTGTGAATGTTGGATCACCTGGGCCATTGTTCTCATCAGAGACCTTCCAGGGGGTCTTGCTTGATCAAACCTGATTTTCCTTAACACAGAATGAATCCACAGCCTCTCATTTCCTGTGGAAATAAAAGAGTAACATTTCCCCCAAAGTAACATATCTGTTGACTTCAATCTTGAAGTTAAGGCATTTACAAAATATATAGACTGGATAAATCCAGTAACATTTATAATCAAATGTCCCTTAGCAGCTGTTGCTCCTTCCTCAGCTGTCAAATAATTCAAAGACAACACAATAGCATACAGTATCCAGACTCTTTGTGTATTTTCCATCTTTACATGGCTTTTAAAAATATTACTTTACTCCCTTTTAAGGATTTTATTATTTTAAAACTATGTATTTCTTTTTTATGACTGTCTATACCTTCTCTTTACTCTCCCAAGCCTACATATATTTTTAAACACACTGTAAACTGTTTAGAAGTTTTGTTTTTTGAATCTGTATATCTTTACTGCATATCTCTATCTTTTTCTGACCACATGAGCATTTAAGCTGCTAAGTAGGCATGGCTAGGACTAAATTGGCAGCTTTGGTGGCTGACTCTGCCCTACTCCTAGGTTCCATGAGAGTCTAGTCTCATGGCAAAGGTAATGTTTACTGCCAGCTCTAAAAGCCATGTTTACTACTCCAACTCTGGGAAGTTTCTAAGTACATTCCACTACCAAGTAGCCACTGGCTGCTCATAAACACCATATAAATGTTTGGTAGCAGGGCCTCTTAAAAGAGCCACCCGTTTTTGCCACTAGCACCAAGCCAGGAAGCTGTCTCTTAAAGGAGCCATGCCTCTGCTAGCCACCAGCAAACAGAGCCCACCAGAGAAAAAGTGGTTACCAAGAAGCTGCGTTTGACTCCATTTTTGTATGTTTAAAATACTTTTTTAAGCTTTCTCAGGTTTTATGTGGAAATTCTTGCCCCATGTTGGGTGCCACATGTAAATGAAAGTTTCTGCCCACCAGCAGCTCCCAAATACCCAGCAACCATTTCCCAATTAATTGACTTAAAGGCTTAATATTACCTATAAATGATTGGCCAGTAGCTCAGGCTTATTACTATCTCTTACACTTAAATTAACCCATAATTTTTATCTACATTTAGCCACATGGTACCTTTCCTCAGTACAATATTCTCATCTTACTTCCTCTACATCTGGTAGTGACTCCTGACTGCCCTTCCTCTTCCCAGAATTCTTCTAGTCTGGTCACCCTGTCTATACTTCCTGCCTTGCTACTGGCCAATCAGCATTTTATTAAACCAATTTGAATGACAAATCTTTACAGTGTACAAGAGCATTATCCCACAGCAAGGTTGTCTTCAAACACTCCGGAGATCTACAGAATATAGCATTTAGGATGTTTTAATAATATAAGACATTTTGTGACAGTGAGACACGTTTGCTCCTGGCAGTACCAATCTGTTTTTAAAAAAAGATGATGAGCATTGAAGAACCTCTAAGAGGAGTTTGCTCTCAGTGTGGCAAAGTTAGCCACTGGGCAAGAAACTGCCCTTGCTTCCACTGCTGACAATATGCTGTCCAAGTTGGAAAAGCAGGACACAAAGGAAGTTGACTGCTGAACTTTACCAAGACAAGGTAGACCAGTATTTCAAAAAAGTCCTGCTTCACAGAAAAGTCTGTCAGATATTCTAGGCCTGTAGGCTAAAGATGGATGCCCCAATGTTGCAGAGAAACCTTGGGTTACTGTCCAGGCAGCCAGCTGTTGCTGTGGGATGTTCTGTATGTCCTGTGGGAGCCCTTCTTGGGTTCCTCGTGGCTTTACCCAGCAGGTCCGCATAAAGGATGATTAGGACCATGGGCCTGAGTGCAGGTGTCTGAGATGGTCTGTACTTGGCTGTGCTGGGGGATGGTCTGTATGTCAAGTTGTTCTAATTGATCAATAAATAAAACCTGATCGGCTGTGGCTAGGCAGGAAGGATAGGTGGGACTAACAGAGAGGAGAAATAAAAGGACAGGAAAGCAGAAGGTTGAGGCAGAAACACTGCAGCCGCCGCCATGACCAGCAGCATGTGAAGATGCCGGTAAGCCACCAGCCACGTGGCAAGGAATAGATTTATGGAAATGGTTAATTTAAGATAAAAGGAAATGGTTAATTTAAGATAAAAGGAAATGGTTAATTTAAGATAAAAGAACAGTTAGCAAGAAGCCTGCCACGGCCATACAGTTTGCAAGCAAAATAAATCTCTGTGTTTAATTGGTTGGGTCTGAGCGGCTGTGGGACTGGCGGGTGGCAGAGATTTGTCCTGACTGTGGGCAAGGCAGAGAAACTCAAGCTACAAGCTGTCTCTGTAATTTTTATAGTTTTGGAAGTTGCTTGCTCTGCACTTACTGTTTAATCACATAATATTTTATCCTTTTCAGGTCTTTGATGGAGTTGAAGACTAGATATTTATAGTTTTACAGTTTTCCTTGTTACCAAGTTCAGAAAAGAAACTTACAAAAGAGATGTAAAGTTCATAAAGGTTGAGAGACATAAAGCTTAAGTTTTTTATTTATGAAAATGTTTTAAGATCTAAAATGATGTTTTTAGATTGGTAATACAAGTTATGATAGGAAGTGATTTAGGTATAAATCTTTGGACTCACCAAGAGAGGAAAGATAATAGAGTACTTTCTTCAAAGTTGTTAAATACAAATAGACTGGGCATTGTGAGTGTAATTCTTACCTGATAATTGTTGTTATTATATATAGTTTATTGATGTTAGAGAAAGAGCCTTTCAGTGAACTAAAAGGGGTAGATGTTGGGATAATCATTTTGTACACTGTGTGAAGATGTCTCTGTTTTACCTCACCCGCCTAAGGCACCTTCTGATTGGTTTAATAAAGAGCTGAATGGCCATTAGCTAGGCAGGAGAGGATAGGTGAGACTTCTAGACAGAGAAAGGAACTCTGAAAAATAATCTGAGGCAGGAGATTCACCAGCCAGATGCAGAGGAAGTCAGACGTACTGTACCGAGGGGAGGTAATGAGCCATGTGACGGAATATAGATTAATATAAATGGGTTAATTTAAGTTTTAAGAGCTAATTGGGGGAAAGCCTAAGCTAAGGCCAAGCTTTCATAATTAATAAAAAAAATCTCTGTCATTATTTGGGAGCTGGAAGTCCAAAAAAAGTCCGATTATACTCTGTCCTATCCTTCTTCATCACTCTGCTTTAGAACAAACTCCTGCTCTGTCACATGGAATTCACAAATGTCTTAGTTTGCTTTCTGTTACTGTGATAAACACCATCACCAAGAGCAACCTGGGGGTAAAGGAGTTTATTTCAGCTTACAGTTGTAGTCTATCCTTCAAGGAAGTCAGATGAACTCAGAGTAGCAATCTGGGGATAAGAATTAATGCAGAGGCCATGGAGGAGTGCTGCTTACTGGCTTGCTCCTCATGCCTTGCTTGCCCAGCTTGCTTTCTTATAGAACCCAGGACCACCTGCCCAGGAGTGGCACCACCCACAATGGGGTGGGCACACTCACATCCATCATTAATCAAGAAAATGCCCCACAGCCTTGCCCACATGCCAATCTGATAGAGGCATTTTCTCAATTCATATTCCCTCTCCCCAAATAATCTTGACCTGTTTCAAGTTGCCAAAAAAAAAAAAAAAAAAAAAAAATTAATCAACACACATTTGTTTTCTAAAAGGCCTGGCAGTACACATCCATAATCCCAGCATTCAGGAGGCAGAAATAGGAGATTTGTGAGTTCAAGGCCAGTCTGAGACACTGTATACAATTTTACTACTACTAATAATAATAACAATAATAGTAGCAGTAGTAGTAAGAAAATAAGGCAGTTAATGGTACAGAATGCATTTTTGCTGAGAAAAATTAAAAAGAGGAAATACAAATAGTTTTTGTGGTACTAGATGTTGAACTAGATGTTTGTGCATGCTAGGCAAGTATTCTGCCACCCTTCTTTTTTACTCTTAATGACCCAGGAGCTCAGGAAGTTGACCAAGATCTCCTGGAGCTAGCGATTCCTTTTATGCAGCTGCCTGAATAGCCGGGTTTAAAAGATTGCAACACCATACCCAGCTAGAGAAAGAAAAGCTTTTCATGACTTCCATGTGATAGAATTATCCTCATGCACAATTACTAAAATGGATAGGACAGATCTCTAAGACTGAACAAATTAGAGGGGGACTATAAGGATGCTAACGAGGTGGCCCTGAGAAGCTGCTCTGTGTCTCAGAGTGTCCCTGATATCTGCAGCACACTGTCAAATGCCACTGTGGATTCAGACCCCAACCTTTCTTGGCTAGTAGAGATGCTTTTCACTGTTTGCAACAACAGAAGGGTGGCTGAAGAGGATAAAAAAAAAAAAAAAAGAGGGGGGGAGGGTGGACAGCAAACATTCTTGCTGAAAGTCACCCTGTGGTCCCCTTCGGGGAATTCAGTAGGAAGAGGCCACTTCAAGCATGACTTCCTGAATTCATCAATCATATAAAGAGGGCACGAAACCCAAAAAATATTCTCTCTCTGTCTCTCTCTCTTCCTCCGTGTGTGTGGGGGAGTGTGGTGTGGTGTGGTGTCTGTGTGTGGTGTCTGTCTCTCTGTTTCTCTGTCTCTGTTTGTGTGTGTGTGGTGTCTGTGTGTGTGTGTGTGGTGTGGTGTCTGTGTGTATGTGTTTGTGTGTGTGTGTGTGTGGTGTCTGTGTGTGTGTGTGTGTGTGGTGTGGTGGGTGTCTGTGTGTGTGTGTGGTGTAGTGTCTGTGTGTGTGTGTGTGTGTGTGTGTGGTGTGGTGCGGTGTCTTTGTGTGTGTGGTGTAGTGTCTGTGTGTGTGTGTGTGTGTGTGTGTGTGTGTGTGTGTGTGTGGTGTCTGTGTGTGTGTGTGTGGTGTGGTGTGGTGTCTGTGTGTGTGTGTGTGTGGTGTGGTGTCTGTGTGTGTGTGTGTGTGTGGTGTAGTGTCTCTCTGTGTGTGTGCAGTGTCTGTGCAGTGTCTGTGCAGTGTCTGTGTGTGTATTAAAGTAGAAAAAGGATCACGAGAGGAAAGGAAGAGATCTCAAGGGAGGGGGAAAAAGAGGGAAACGTAAGTTCAAGTTGCTCTTAGCTTCTTAGATTCTGTAAAAGGGACAACATATATTTGGGTGTGTTAATAAACACATGATTTGAAAGCAGAAGAGAGACTCTGGGGAGAAGGAAGGCCACCACCTGGAGGAAGAAGTGGGCCCAGGGTGGGAACAGTGTGTAAAGAAAGCAAACAAGAACAAAGCATGTGTATGAAAAGGCCAGAAGGAAACCCATTGCTTTGCATGCCAAAGCTTGGATTTTTAAAAATAGACTCAAGTGAATCTAATAATATAGAGCTCTATAAACAGGGACCAAAACTCACATAAAACCAAGAGTAGAGTAGTAAGCAGTGCCAGGCAGCCGATTGGTCTGCTTACATGGTTTTCATCTTATGACTGATTCTATTCCTTGTTGTTAGAGCCTAAAATCACATTTGTATCAGAAGACACAAAAGTAAATTTCCCTTTTGCTTTATCCTCTCACTCAGCCTGCTTGCCTGCTTTGGAACACAGTCAAAAGAGCGATGTGTGGTGAACAATGCCTTGGAGAACCCTGAGAGACGCTCCAGAAGAAAGGCAGAGGGCCTTTTACATCAGGGGCATTTTGTTCCCGGCGTTGTTCTTGGACACGATTTCGTGTTTCCTGTGACAAATATTTACATTCCATTTATAAGACGTGTTTATTCTTCTTGGATGTCAGAATGTAGCTATAGAACCCAGTCTGGTGAGTGTGCCGTGAATCTGGATATGGCTTCTGCCTGGCTTTTGTGCTTCCCCAGATATAATTTATACTGCTGTGCCAGGCAATTGCTCTGTCCTGTGAAAGTTCTGGGAAAGGGCTGCTCTGTCAATATTTAGTATGTGTTAACCGGTGTTTGTTAATGTGTTTTTCTGAACTCAAACAACCTTCCTTGGATCATTGCTTTCTTTGTTATATTCCTGTATAAAAGTCAACTGAAACTGAAGTAAGGTTGTCTACAGCATTAGACTGTAGTCTGCCCCATTCTTTCAGGTCCTCAGATCCCAGGTCCAGCAGACAAGGACTGCACAGGTTGATGAAAGTTGATAGCCTAATGTTTTGAAAGGAATTTCCCCAGGACGTTAAATATATTTTCTGGGCTATTTAAATGAGGAATTTGATGTGCTTTAACTACTGTACTGAAACAATTATAAAAGGAACTCAGGCTATGGAATCAGCTGTGGTATTAAGATTTATCTCACTTTAACCACAGGGGAGTATTACTCTGAGGAGGACAACAAGGTGTCCATCCACTCAGAAGTAGTCTAAGAAGATTAATCTCCATTCCCTTAACCTCTCAAGAATGAGGAGTGAGGGCTGGAGAGGTGGCTTAGGGGTTAAGAGAGCTTACTGTACAATCATAAGGACTGGAGTTCAGATCCCAGCACCCATACAACCAACTGAGCATCCCACATATGCAGTTAACCTCAGCTCTGAGTGTGGCAAAGACAGGAGGGTTGCTGGGACTTGCTGACTTCCAGCCATGCAAGAAGACAGGAGCCCTAGATTCAAGGAGAGACTCTGCCTCAAAGGAATAGTCTGAGACCATAGAGAAAGATACCTGATGCCCTCTTCTGGCCTTTGAGAGTGTACATACCTGCACACCTTACATACAGACACACATAGAATAGAACAGAACAGAATAGAATAGAGCAGAATAGATAGATATATGCATACATACATACATACATAAAAATGGATAGATACATACATATATACATACATACTTAGATAAATATATGGATAGATGGATGGATGATGGATGGATGGATAGATAGATAGACAGACAGACAGACAGACAGACAGATAGATAGATAGATAGATAGATAGATAGATAGATAGATAGATAGAGAAACTTCACAGCTTCTGTGTTTCCTTCTGATCTCCCCCAGCCATCCTGTTTGTCTACCTCCTTCTCCACAGACCACAGACCAGCTATTGGACTCCTGACTCCTCTTCCTCAGGGAGGCAATAGAAACCTGAGCCTCATTTCCCCAAGCAAACCAAAAAGTACAAAATAGCCCTCAAATCTTCCCCTACCTTTCTGTCTTAAAGACATTTGTTTGCTGGGTGGTGATGGTGCACACCTTTAGTCCTAGCACTTAAGAGGCAGAGGCAGGTGGATCTGAGTTTGAGGACAACCTGGTCTACAGAGTGAGTTCCAAGATGATCACAGCAACACAGAGAAACCCTGTCTTTAAAAAGAAAAAAAAAAGACATTTGTTGACTTGCCTTGTCTGAGAGTAGATCCTAAGACATATATTTCACAAGAGATACTGTGCTAAAGTCAGGAGAAAGAAATGCGCACAGACAGACCAAGGCAGGCTTGCTGGGTTTTCCCACTCCATTTATTATCCAATTAGATCAAATATTTTTTGTTGTTCTTGTTGAAACACATTGGACAGTAGTGTCCACACTTGAGTTGTATTGATACCATGAAGTCACCAGGAAAATTCTGATCACTTCCTCCATCTGACTTTCATTTTCTTTCTCATTGTATTATTTATGTGTATGTATGTGTGCTTGTGTGCAAACACATGTCATAACACACATGTGGAGGTCGAAGGACAACTTTCGACAGTCAGCTCTCTCTTGTACCATGTGGATCAAACTAGTCAGCAAGCACCTTTCCCTGCTGGCCTCTGGTACCTGTCTCTTCAGTTCATTTTTGCTGCACAGTCTAGCTCCTAATGACATGTAGTCTTCATCCATCTCCTCAAAGTCCAACCCTGTACCTGGAACATTCTCTGTTCCCTCTGCACATATTTAGCACCCTAACCTCCCAGCTCCCAGTCCATCATCATCAAGAAAGACTCCCCAGAGAAGGTGAGATCCACTCCAGGCATGACAACACCATGGCCTTTTCCTTAGCGTGACACAGTAAATGTCATTATTTGGTTTTTTAACTATGATGTTGATGAATTTCTCCATTCCCTAGAAAGCTGTCAGCCATATGTATACACGAGTCTACATGATGACTCCCCAACCTGACACACAAAAGAATTTTAATAAGTGTTATTTGAAAGAATTGGTGACCATTTTGCCTAATACCATGAAACCTTCTCTGGAACCTTCATTTTAAATCTAATGCCATTCCTCAGGGTCTCTTCACAACAGTTGCATGCTTATTTGAAAAAACTAAAAGTTAACAAAATGTTACATTTGACTTTCTAGAATTCAAGGGTTTAACAGAAGGTACCCCAAATGCTGGCTAGGGAGTGTTCTAAAAGATTGCTTGTGTTGTGTTTGATACTCCCCAACAGAAAGAGAAGGCAGGTGGCACATTGTTCTGACAAATCTTATCCAGTGAAGGATTCAACATTTTTTTTTTTTTTTTTTTGATTTTTCCAGACAGGGTTTCTCTGTGTAGCTTTGCGTCTTTCCTGGGACTCACTTGGTAGCCCAGGCTGGCCTCGAACTCACAGAGATCCACCTGGCTCTGCCTCCCGAGTGCTGGGATTAAAGGCATGCGCCACCACCGCCCGGCAGGATTCAACATTTTATTGATAGGTGTTTTAAGACTGATTGCATTCTGTTGTTGTTTGTTTTGAGAACAGGGGTCTCAAACAGTAGTCAAAACTGGCCAAGAACCCCCAATCCTCCTATCCTCTTTGAATCCATGAATTCAATTACCTCTGAGTCCAGAACACCCTCAGGTCCAGACTGTGAGTTCTCTAAGCCCTGGAACCCTTGTTCAGTATCTCTCTTGGCTGACACTGACTGTGCTCCTGAGCAAAGCACAGACTATTAATATGGCACCAGAAGGAACTGTCTGGAGCTATGAAGAGCAGATGGCAGCTGATTGGAAGTAAGAGAAGTGCCCAGAGACTGCCTGGGGAGAGTGGATAGTGGAGAGCATGTGGATTGCAGAGAGCAGACTCTGGAAGACAGAGTAGCCAGAGCAAGCAAGGTATGGACACGAGGCAGGCTGTTCGAGCAAGTACCTTAGTTAGTTGCCTACCCGCTGTTCCTAAAGTAGACACTGCTGTATCTTCAAAGATAATTCCAGTATCATCAACTCTGCCGCCAAGAACTCTCAGTTCTTCTCCCTAGTCACAGACAAACTACTAAAAATGTAAACCCTTGAACTTGATGTGGTAATATGTACCTGTAATCTCAAAGCTGGAAAAATGGAGGCAGGAGGATTAGGGGTTCAAGATAATCCTCGCCTACATAAGGGATTAAAGCCAGCTTAGGTTACATGACAACCCATCTCAACAAACAACTGCCTAATATACAGAGAGATAGATAGATAGATAGATAGATAGATAGATAGATGATAGATAGATAGACAGATATAGGTATAGATATAGATACCCTTAATTGAATAGAATAAAATGTAAAGCATACCTTTGCTCCCTTTTGAGTAGAAAATGGTCACAGCAACAGAGGAGCTGGTTAGAGAATGTCAAAAGAACCAAGCCCAGAATTTCTTTTAAATGATTTTTACAACCAGCAGGGATGCAGCCTGGAAATCTTAATATGCTTGATTAGAAATTTGATTTGATTTTCTTGTGGCCGGAAAGTCTTTTCAGAAGCAATTACGAATGTAGGAGGGAAGTCTTAAGTTCCTCTGCAGACACAGAGGCTGAGCAGGCTGCTGTGACTACTGTTCATCTGTGCGTGTCTGCAACTTGCTTCTTTCCCAGCTCCACCAATTAGACACCAGCCAGGGGGTTAGGAACTTCAGATAAACTGAATCCGCTGCCAGGTCAGAGCGAGGATGTGTGTGTGTGTGTGTGTGTGTGTGTGTGTGTGTGTGTGTGTGTGTGTGTGTGTGTGTGTGCTATAGATAGGTGAATGTGGTCTAACAGAAGAAAACCCTGAGGAGAACTTTATCTACACCCCCCGCCCCAAACTGCTGTGCTTTTCTGGAAGTGAGTCAGTCTACCACAAACATGTTTAGTTGTATTGGGAAAAGCATTCACAGCTGCGAGTCTGGGGCATAGAATTTAGTTCTAGGCTCAATGACTTCTGATCCCCTTGATGCTCTGATTAGCACACTTCTGTCTTGCTAGTACCGAGGGCTTAGAGTCCAAGCCTAGATCTCAGGAGACACCTCTGTTTCTCACCAGTCTACTTCCTCCATTTGACAAAAATCCCTATTTCAGTTCTTGAAAAGGTATTTTTATGGTCATGTCAACAAATATAATAGTGTCAAGAAATAGCTGGTATCCTGTCTCCCATTCTAATTTAAAAAATTCAGCTCAGGTGCTCTTACTGAACTCCACTAGGCAAGCGTGGTGGTCCATATCTGTAATCCTAGTGCTTCGGAGGCTGAGGTGGGAGAATTACCATGCACTTGAAGGCAGCCTGGGCTACAATGAGTTCTAAGACATCCTGGGCTATGGGGTAAAACACCATCTCAACAAATAAATAAATAAATAAATAAATAAATAAATAAATAAATAAATAGAATGACAAAACAGAACAAGGGGCCATAGTAAAACCTTGTCTCAATAAACCAATTTATTAACTAACAAACTAACTAATTGATTAATTAATTAATACCAAAACAGAACTATGGCTAGGGAGATGGCTCACTGAGTAAAAGCACTTGCTCTGCAAGCCTGCCTGGTAAACTGAGTCCAGATCCCACCACCCACATCAAAAGCTTCATTCCATAGTCCATCACTCCTATGAGGTGGAAGGTGGAGACAGGAAAGCATCCCTGAATCTCTTGGGCCACCTTAGCCTGGAGCGTGAGGAGAAGCAACAGAAACAATGAGGAATCCCGTGTGGACAAGGAGGATGGTGAGAACCAACTCCCCAAAGTTGCCCTCTGACCTTCACATGTGTTCCATAGCACAGCATCCTTCATACCCCCAATGCACCAGGTCTGTCATCCCAGCACTCAGTAGGCTGATACAGGAGGATAGCCAGGCAGCTTAGACCACAAAACGAGATCCTGTCTCAGGACAATGCAACAAAGAAATAACTAATACTCCATTCCTAAGTTGTCTTTCTCCTGACTCCTGGGAACCTTGTGAGAGCCCGTTTTCAGGTTCCTCGTGGCTTTACCCAGCAGGTCCTCATAGAGAGGATGATTAAGGTCATGGGCCTGAGTGCAGGTGTCTGAGATGGTCTGCACTTGGCTGTGTTGGGGGAGGAGGTCTTTCGCTCCACCCCTTGGCGTCTCTATAAATACCCTGGGGCAGAGACAGTCGGGCCCGTTGGAATAGGTTCCAGGCCCTCTGGAGGCTATCCTGTATTTTCTATCTGTTTATCTCCACAATCTAAATCCTTCTATCTAATATTTCCTGCTGCTCGCACTCAAGAAAACTCTGGGGAGCTGTGGGGTTGGTGGGTAAACGCCCCACAGACCCTCCAAACTTCCACTTTAAAAAAAAGGCTAATAATGAGTTCTCCATATATTTTATTTACATGCCTCTTGCCTCTCTAGCGACATTTTACATTTCTGATTGGACTGTAAGTTTGTAGTTAGATTATGAGTCTTGCTCTCTAATTAGATTGCCCCTGTAATTAGATTGTTGGCCCTGGAAACGCAGCTTGGCTCCTGCCTTTACCACAGTGCTTAAAATGACATAGGAAACAGCCTGACAGCAAGTCTCCAGCAAAAACAAAAGGATGGTTTCAACGACATCTCCAGCTCCAGAAATGTCCATCGGGATGGAAGACAGGAGACCATTTAACCTTAGAATTCTTCTGGCCAGTGCCTGGCCCCCAGCTTCCACGTCTTCTCTCAGTCGAGGCCTTTCAAAATTCTTGCTCCCCGATGTCCCTTCAGTGTCACGTGACAATTTTTACGTCCATTTATTAGTTTCTTGAGTCAAAGTCTCACTCTGTAGTTCAGGGTGGCCTCAAACTCACGACACTGCTCGGGCTTCAGACTCCCCGGTGCTGAAATATCAAGTGGAAGCCACCACATGGCATTTTAAAAGTAACCATTTGAACTCCTTACAGAAAGGTTCTCTAATCTCATGTGTGTGCCTTTCTGCTGTTTGTGTTTTTGTTTTTATGGAGATGCACAGCCATGCAGCTACCTCCCACGCCCAAAGATGAGGCAGGGGGCTCGAGAAGTGGTTCAGCACCTTAGAGGTCTTGCCGCTCCTGCAAAGGACCTGACTTTGGTTTCCAGCCCCATGTCGGGTGGCTCACAACCATCTATAACTGCAGCTGCAGTGAATTTAACGCCCTCTTCCGACCTCCACTGGTACTTGTACACATGTGGCTTATATACACAGGGACGTATATACATATATACACATAAATTTTAAAAACAAATCAATCTTGTTTCCCTTCTAAGAGCCAACACACCCCTCCCAGTCAGCTCCCACCCAGAGAGTGATCATCTAATCCTGACGCTGTAGGCAGTGATGCCTGCTCTTGAATTTTAGGTAACTATCCTCACTCAGTTGCTTGTCCTCCAGTCTGGCCTTCTCTCCTAGCATTATGACTATGGTGTTCACCAATACCACATACAGAGCAGTGGGTTGTTCTCGTCACTGTTGGAGAGCGTTACATTGTATAAACAGACAGTGTTTCGTTTCTTTGTTCTCTACATCATTTCGTTTCTCTGTTCTCTACTGTCAGATATTGGGGCTCTTCCTTGCTTTTGACTGTTGTTGTTGGATATTACCCTCTTTGTCCACAATGTTTGGTGGACAAAGTACCCATTTATGTTGGGAATGTACCCAAGGGTGGAAGCCCTGACCAAACAGCAGATGCACAGTAAGCTTTTATAGGTGTTGTCAACCCATTTTCCACGCCTACCAATAAATGAAAGGGATACCTGCTGTAGTCTCTAAAGTAAAAGAGGGTACTTTATTTTCGATATTGCAGGAAGACATTTGAGAGATTTTTAAACCTTTTTAGGAACAGTTTTTAAAATATTTAAATTTATGAGGCTATGGGACATTTTAAGTTTATAAAATGTTCTATATTGTTAACATTTGGACTTAAAATAAAAGGCTGGGCCGGGTGGTGGTGGTGGTGGTGGCGGTGGCGGTGGCGGTGGCGGTGGCGGCGGCGGCGGCGGCGGCGGCGGCGGCGGCGGCGGCGGCGGCTCACGCCTTTAATCCCAGCACTCGGGAGGCAGAGCCAGGCAGATCTCTGTGAGTTCGAGGCCAGCCTGGTCTCCAAGGCGAGTTCCAGGAAAGGCGCAAAGCTACACAGAGAAACCCTGTCTCAAAAAAACAAACAAACAAACAAAAACAAAACAAAAATAAAATAAAAGGCTAAAAATTAGGGTCACAGTCATAAGCACCAAATACTAACCAGAAATTGAGATGTTCATTTCTTGTGATGCAGCAAGACAATGACCTAAGCAATCTGGCAAAGGGCTTGGAACAGTTTCTGACCCCATGAGTCTCGATCCTTTGGGGGATAAAAAAAACTTTTTACATTGGTAGTTTAGGACCACCTATATGTCAAGTATTTGCATTGAGATTCATAACAATGACAATACTGAAGTTATAAAATAGCAACAGGAAAAATTTTGTAATGGGGGATTACCACAACATGAGGAACTATATCAAAAGGTCAAAGCCTTGGGAAAGTTGAGAACCAGTGGCTTGGGGAATGTTTCTCCTTACTCAAGGTCTGTTCAGGTTTAAGAATGTATGTCTAGCCTCTTTGTCTTTGCTAAATTTGTTAAGCTTAAGCTATTTGGATAAACGAAGTCATATAAATGTTTTATATTGATACTAAAAGGAGCTTCAATTGAGAAATTGTTTTAAGGCTCATACTTAACAGAGATAAAACTATGAAGTCCTTTTCCCAAGGTCAGGCATTTAGATAAAGCTCCCATCCCCTCAAGGGCTTGGAGAAAGTTCCTGCTTGCTAAAAAGGGAGTCACCCTCCTTATCTCTGGTAAAAGGAACTTAGGGTCCTTCATTAACATACGGCTATTTTGTTTTGGTTTGTTTACTGAACCCTTATTTGATACTAGAAGAGCTTCAATTCAAAAATCATTTTTAAGACTACTTATTGTAGACTATTAGAAAATGCAAGTAAATAGTCATCTTATAAATCAAGTTCTTTAATTGTAGTCATGCTAAGTACTGATATAATTACTTGCAGGGATAAGCTTTACTTAATCCCTTGTATATGTTTTCAGGGTTGAGCTTAAAACAAGTAACTAGAAACAAAGTTTGTCTATTCAGATATACCTGGAAAGCCCTCAACTACTTCAGAGATTTGCACAATATGGCATTTAAAATGTTGATTTAAAAGCTTATTATATCAGACAGACTCCCAGATCCTAGCAGTGACCCAAGGTCTCCAATAAAGATTATGGGACACCATGATGTCCCCACCTGGATTATGGCAACACTGAACACAGAGTGAGATGCCTCAATGCAACATCTGCTGCCAGGACTTGGCCCAGACTGTGGACAAGCAGCAGGGCACTGAAGAAGTGACTGCACCCCTTTTACCTAGACAAAGTAAGATCAGTATTCCCCATGTCCCTCTTCCACAGGAAAATACGTTCCCCTTATGGGCCTAGTGGCTGAAGATTGATCCTGTTCTGATACTTCTGCCTCTAATGCTATGGAGACCTGGGTATGGACTGGTCCCTGTCATTTTTTTTATAGATTTGGAAGCTGCATGGTCTGCACTCAGATTTGTCCTTCTCAGGTCTCTGATAGCATTGATGGCTAAGCTAGCTATAACTCTGTCAGCTTGGCAGCATCAGACAAGAAGATCATTCCACAAGGCTATAGCCAGCTTGTTAGCTCATTTTTAAGAAAATATTCTAGTATATGAAAATTTGAATAAGTCATAAAAGTTTAAATATGGGTTTGAACAAAAAAGGTCTGAAGATATGAAAGTCTATGGAAGTTTTGAGAGTGTAAGAATGTTTTAAGATATTTAAAGATCTGAGGATATGAGAGCATATAAGCTTTGAGGATCTCAGAAAATGATTTGAGATATAAATGCAAGTTGTGAAAATATAAATGAGTGATCTAGATTATGAGAAATGTTTCAGATTGCTTTCCCTTCTATGATATAAAAGTTCAGAGCTTAACATTTAATAGAGCTCTGATAAGTTGGCAGAGCAGTGACTACTTACTGTTCAGTCACAAGCTCAAAATTTTAGATTTGTCTTGGTTATCATCTAAATACAAACTTAGTTTATATTTAGTGCTTCTCATCAGGACAAAGAAATCTCTGTCCAATCTATATCTGGCTCTTTGGACAGAAGGAAAATGCACATGCTTTTAACCTAAACCTATAGGTTTTGCTAGAACTCATTAAAGGTATGGATCTACTTCTGCTATTTTACAGATACTTATTACCTGCTTTGTCTATGATATGGATTTCAGTACAGATAGGTAATGCTAATGTATCTAAAACTTTTATGTCATTTTGTAAGATAATTCATATAGACCTCAGAGGATTAAAAGAAACATAAAACTTGGATTCATTTCACAGAGGTTAGAAGGACTCCAGATTAATATAGCTTCAATTTTCCCCACTTGTCTATTCCTAAGGATGATATTTTCCTCTTTCTTGGTCTTGGGACTCCTGCTCTTCCAATTACTAAGACTATGGGCCTAAAAGTTCCCAATAAGTTCATAAAATTTAACTTCTGTTTCTACTCTAAATTTCTCTGAACAGATTTCCACTTGGCTGGCAGACACCTCCAAGCTTTGGTCAATTACACTGCTTCAAACAACTATGAGCTCTGGACTTGCTAAAAGCTGACATGGACCAGCCCAGCCAGTGTGATTGTGCTCTGTCTTCACAGCTGAATCAGATAACCACATACTTCTGACAAATGCCCCATTGCCCAGCCTTTGACTAGCCTTTCAGCCTTTGACTAGCCTTTCAGCCTTCTTGGGCCCTAACAACAACACCCCAGTGTCAGATCAAAGCAGTTCCAGAAGAGAATACATCATCCCATGCTCCTTGCCCAAAATAAGTTGAAATGCTAGGTTAAAAAGGAAACTCCCTGGCATAAGGGACAAAATGGCCAACTATAATGCTCATTTATGTAGCAGGAAAATAGGTTCAGAGTTGTATGGAGGCCCACAAAGGTTTCCTAGTGAGATCTGAGCTTGCTTTACCCAGCAGGGCTGCATTAGAAGATTGCTTGACCATGTGCATGGTTACTAGGTGATTAGAAGGATCTACACTTGGCTGAGCTAGGGGAGGTCTTTGCTCCACCCCTTGGCATTCCTACAAATAGCCCTTTAGAAGAGACAGAAGGGGACAGTGGATAGCCTCCTGAGGCTATGCTGTGTTTCTATCTGTTTCTCTCCCATTTATCCTTCTATCTAAATATTTCTCACTTCTCCCTCCTCAAGAGTAGGGGGGGTTGGGAGTTGGTCTCCCCCAGAGTTGTCAACTGATGAATTTATTAACTAAAATTGTTCTGCAATAAGATAAAGCACTTGACCTTTTTGTGCAGAACCAAAGAGATATTATATGCCCTTAAGAAATTATTATTTCTATATAAATCATTCAAGATTATAATCTGGCTGTACTCAAAAATCAGAACTATAGGGCTTTAAGAATAGCAATAGTTACAGATGTTGCTGCCCTAGAAAAATCTGTTAGCTAATGGTTCTTAGGTCCCAGTACCCGTGAACCTCTAGGCAGATAGGACTCATGGTTGAGTCCTGTCATTGGTACTTGTGAAAGGGGGAATATGGAGGGCCCAAAACAGCTTGACCACAAGATGCCATGACAGGCTTAGAGGCCCAGACACAGCTGCTGTGACAGGCTTACTGGAAGGCAACACCCAGATCCAGGGAAAGCTATAAGCTGACCCTACCCAGAGGGGGCCTGCATCTAAAGGTAAATAACTGACATTGCAAACATTCCCAGCACACACCTATATCCTAGACAAATGTCAGTCAGTCATGGTCTGTAGTAGGTAGCCATTCCAGCCTTGATCTGGAAGTTCCAACCCCCATTGAGGCTTTGGTAACTGTCATGCCTACAAAGCTACAAAGTGGGGCCAAGAGAGGACCCTGAAGACCTGAGATCCAGATTCACTGGTTCTCTTGGTTCATGGACCCTGGATGCCAAAGGTAGACCGAGCAGAGTTCTCCAGAGAACACCGCCAGACTGCACCTTTCCCAGACCCTGTAGCCTATCCCTTCACTTGTAAGTTATCCCACAAAATAAACCTCCTTTTTAACTACGTGGAGTGGCCTTAATAATTTCACCAATAATGGTCCTGAACCCTGAAAATCCCCTCACCCCAACCTCTGCTATAATAAGAACTCCACCCTGCCCAGGCTTGGGGCTCTCTGCTCTCACCGCTACATCAGACAGACAGAGACGAATCTCTGAGCTTGAAATAAAGGCTCTTTGCTTTTATATATGGGATTTGGTCTCTGTGGTGGTCTTTTAGGGGTCCCCATGATCTGGGCATAATAGTCCCCTGGCTGTGGGCACCTGGCATTAGTAGTTATCTGGGCACTAAGGAACAGCTCACTCCATTTTTCCTTTAGTCAAGTTTTTATTTATTTCTCTGTTATTCCCTATGGTGTTTGCTTTAATCATGCCCCAAGCTGAAAGTTAAACTATAGGTCAGCTGGTTTTTTAAACTTGTTCTTCCTCTATAATCTTGTGATGTGAACCTTATAAATTGTTTCCATTATGGCTGACCATTAACCCACAACATGTGCTTTTCCCATAGTCTTAAAAATAGCTAACTGAGCACGCCTTTGATTCCAGCACTTGAGAGGCAGAGGCTGGTGGATCTCTGTGAGTTCAAGTCCAGCCTGGTCTACAGAGCTAGTTCCAGGACAGCCAAGGCTATACAGAGAAATTCTGTCTCAAAAAAAACCCAAAAACCTGCTAACTGCAAAATCCCCTTTTATAATCATCTTGCTATAAAAGGCCCCCGTACCTTTGGTCCAGGCCACTTCATTGTCCCAATCTCAAGGAGACTGTAAGTTTGGCCTGACTGAAAAAGGCTAGAATTGTTTTGCTTTGCGACATTTCAGTGTTAGCCACTGGCTTTTGACACCATAACACTGGACACTGATCAACCACACACTGGCTGAATTTGGGGACTGGTTTATCAGCGCTAAGGCAATAACGAGGACACCCCCAGTGAAGTACCACCTAGAGGAATGAGGGGTGGAGAAGAAGGAATGAAGGCTGAGGGATCAGACTGGGGAGGACTGATAAATTAGGAAAAATGAAGAATAAAATGTGAGGCATGAGAAACGGGAGACAAGGAATGAGAGATATGGGGTGAGGGAATGAGAACTAAATACTTCATAAAAGTGGATCCAGATAAGGGGGGCAAAGGCACAGAGAGGGAACTGTTACACAACCCTGCCTAGGGCAACTGGAGCATCTGAGAAAAGCGCCGGGAGTCCTCGTTAGAGTAGCATGCGTGGGAGTCCATATTTTATTACCGAAAGTTACGTATCCATAGCCAGCTTCATAAAGTCTAAGAGTTTCACTCTTATTTTTTTATTTTTCACTCTCTGAGACAGGGTCTGTCTATGTGTGTCCCTGGCTGGCCTAGAACTCTCTATGTATACCAGGCTGGCCTTGAAATTGTGGCAATCCTGCTCCCTCCGCATATAAAGAGAAAACTAGGTTGCTATCAAGGTCTGGGAATCCAGATGTGCAACACCACACTCAACGGGAGTCTCACCTTTACAAAGAAACTTAGAGCTGTATGGAGTAACATGTCTGTAATTCCTGTCCTTGAGAGGCTGAGGTAGGGGATCAAGCAATTCAGACCAGCCCTAGCTACAAAGCAAGACTTTAATCTAAAAATAAATAAATAAATAGAAAATAAATAAATAAATACAAAGTAAGCAGAAAGCCATTAACAGGAACTGAGTCCTGCTGTGCGTGACTGTGAGCTGTCATCAACAAGAACAACTTGCAGCTGCTTAGGATCAATGGCAGTCAGCCAGCATGCTGGCATAGGCCTAGAACCCCAGGATGGGGGAGGTTGGAAGCAGGAAGGTCTGGACAAGGTCAACCTTGGCTACATATCAAGTTCCAGGCCAGCCTGGGCTATATAATACTGTGCCTCAAATAAACCAACCAGAGGCAAAAGACAAAGGAAAAAGAAAGAGTACCCTCTTTTCTCCTCCCAAGAGGAAGAAGAAGGCTGGGCTTGTAAGGAGAATTAGCCCCCGGAAATAACAAGCTGAGTCTCCATTATACAGCTGCCCCCTGGGGGTTTAATAAAGGAAACGGAAAACCTTGCATAGCACATTTTCCACTAAGAATGCTGATTTTTAAAAGCAGAAAAGTCTGAACTCTGAAACAGGAGGACTAGGTTTTGCTACCTGTTTTTGACTTGGCTTATCCACCAAATAACAAAGAAGACCTGGGAATTCAGGAAAGGGAGTTCGGACAGCCGGGATGGGTGGGCTGGGCTGTGAGGGTGGGGGTCTGTTGGGAACAAGCTGATGCTGTCTAGAGGGCTAGGATGCCATACTTTCCCCACCTCAGGCCTCACCAAAGCGTGCCACCAAAGGTGAATGGGACCAGTGTCATCTGGGGAGCGCAGAAGAAAGAGCTGCATTCCGTTTCTGGGCTCGGATGGGATACAAGAAGGGGGTGGGATTGTGAGATCGCCAGCCAGAGAAAACTGGAGCCAGAGCACCAGAAATACAAACAAAAAAACAAAACAAAACAAAACAAAAAACCCTCTTAAAATTGAAAAAAAAAAAAACGTTATGGAACATGATGTACATCTGAACTCACAACACTTCAGAGATGGAGGCAGGGGTGTTGAGAGTTCAAAACCAGCCTGGGCTACATAATGACTTTTGAGGTAAGCCTGGGCTATGTAAGACCCTATAATAAATAACTAAATATGTGAATACATAAATTAAATACAATAAACATTAATAAACATTAAATTACTACTGCAGATGAGATTTAGAATTAAGCATTTTCTTGAACTCTCCAAGCAAAGGGTGTTGCAGGAATTTTGATTACACTGTGACACTCCAGACTGTTAAATAAAGTTGACCTTGAATCAGGGGGTGGAGATAGTGACTAGCTGATAGGAATTGACCATAGAGAAGCCAGCACTTTGGAAGGAAAGGGTGGGGACTTGAGTTTGGGTTTTCTTTTGGTTTGAGATGAGTGAAGAGACACATTTCTTGCTGAGTCTCTGGCCAAAAAGCAAGGTCAGCTGACTCCTTCTCAGCTTCTCTGATCTAGCAAGTTTTTCCCTACATCTGACTTCCCAGTCTTCATTGGTAAATAGAATGATAGAGACTTAGTTTAAACCTACATATTGTGACTGCAGCAGAACCCGGGCCACAGGACCGGAATGGCCTCCAAGGCTGACAGGGTGTTGACTGTGGGCCATGGGGCGGCAGATGATATTAAAGTAGCAGTAGATTCATGGACAGCTGCTAAGCCAACAGAAAAATATCAAAAGGGTTTCATAAATAAAGCAGGTGCAGTGAGAAAGGGAAGTAGAGAGAGAACAAGACAAATTTGTTAAACAAAGTCATGAGAGCCAAAGCAAATCCAACGGTCAGCAGAGGTTTGAGTAGCAGAAGATGCCAAGCCTAGAGGAACCATCTGGACCCATGGCTTGCAAAGGGGTATCCAGAGAACAGGAAAACAAATGTTCAGGGAAATCATAGGAGAGCATTTCTTCACCTGATGAAGATCGTGAGTTCCTATTTAGTGGACCTAATGATTGTTTTGGAAGAACAGTGAGAAAAGCTATATTATAATCTGATGACTGACAAAAAAAAAAAAAAGTGCCAAGAGATCTTATAAGCTGAGCATGACAGCACGTGCCTATAATCCCAGCACCCAGGAGACTGAGGTAGGAGCTGGAGGTTGAGGCCAGCCTGGTCTACATACTGAATTGAAGACCACTCTGGGCTGCACAGTGAGTTCCGGGGTAGCCACAAGTACATAGAAATACTGTGCCTTAAAAAACAGAAAGTCAAGAAGGAGAAGTGAGGAGGAGAGAGGTGGAGGAGGGGGCAGAGGAGGAGGGGAAGGACAGGGGAAGCCCTACAAGTTTTCAGAAGACCCTCTGTCCACTCCACTCACCTCCCACAAATTAACACAGGCAAAGAAACTGCCTTGAGCCATCTAAATGGCCTAGTTTGCAAGGCTGGAGTGCTGCTAAGGTGATTCCCAGGGAGAACCTCTCCACCCCCAACCCCGAAAGTGACTAAAGTGTGGTAAAATGAACATAAGCTAAAGCGCTTTTGTCCAGAACACACAGGGTTTCAGCTGGGCTCAGGAAGAGGTGAGCCACAGCCTCCTCCTCCTCTCAGCCCTGGTGGACTGTGGATGCTCTCCAAGATGCCCTTCCATCGGTCTCCATGGAGACTCTTAAAAGCTCCTCTCCCCTCCTCTGCCACTATTGTCCCGCCCCTTCCTCTCCCTCTCCTTCTCTCTCTCCCATCTGACAAGTATCTTCAATACCCCTTCCCCCTCCTCCCCTCATCCTGACTTCATGCCCCTCACTGTGACAATCTAACCACCTTACTGTCCCTTTGGACTTCTGGCCCAGAGGCCAATGATGTCCTCCCGCTGGGGACCCCAGAGCAGGTTACCTCTCTGGACTTCTTGTATACACTGAGGACTTTGGCTCCTTCTGGTGACCTACTTCTCCCCAAGGGCTCAAGATATCTTTTCCCCTTAGTGTTCACATAGCTCTATTCTTTGTTTTCCTTCCATTTCATTTGTAGGCCCGTGAAGGGGGCAGGGGGCAGGGAGCTTGTCCTGCAGAAACAAAGCTGCAGGATCTCCATGACAACAGGATATCCCAGGAGTCCATGGAGGATCCAGTATTGAGAGTGTAACAGAAGCCAGAGGCCTCGAACCAGACCAACGACTCATTGCAATGAACATTGGCAAGTAGAGCTGTTTGGGCAAAAGGGTAGACTGTGTGACACACTGTGACACACCACAGCTTCCACTGAAAGATTTGTTTTTAATTAAAAAAAAATTTTTTTGTTTTCTTTTGGGTGGGAGGTTGCAAAGATGGAGGGAGGTTATGGAGGGACCAGGAGATGAGTGGGTTTGGAGTGCATGATGTGAAATTCACAAAAAAAATCAACAAAAAGTTATAAAAAAAAAAAATAGTGAACAAACAGATGGATAGCATTTTTCTTCTCTCTCTCTCTCTCTCTCTCTCTCTCTCTCTCTCTCTCTCTCTCTCTCTCTAAACGGTCTTGCTATGTAGCTTTGGCTAGCCTAGAACTCACTCTGTTGTAGAATATTAGTTGAAGGTATGCTACATTTGTTTATGCTGTGAAATATTTAATGATGCAAAGATGTGTTGCATTCTTTTATGTTGCATTTGTTTAACTCTGTGAAACTGTGTCATTTTGCCTGTTTAAAACACCTGATTGGTCTAATAACAAGCTGAACGGCCAATAGCAAGGCAGAGAAAGGATAGGCGGGGCTGACAGACAGAATAAATAGGAGGAGAAATCTGGAAGGAGAAGATCTAGGAGGGAGAGAAGGAGGGCTCTGGGGGCCAGCTACCCAGCTACACAGCAAGCCATAGAGTAAGAAGTAAAGAAAGCTATATAGGATAAAGATAAAAGCCCAGAAGCAAAAGGTAGATGGGATAATTTAAGAAAAGCTGGTTAGAAACAAGCCAAGCTAAGGGTAGGCATTTATAAGTAAGGATAAGCCTCTGTGTATTTATTTGGGAGCTGGGTGGTGGGCCCCCAAAAGAGGCGAAGAGTAAAAAACAACCAACTACACTCTGTAGACTAGGCAGGTTGGCCTCAAACTCACAGAGATCCACCTGTCCCTGCCTCTCAAGTACTGGGATTAAAGTCATGTGCCACCTGGGGCATACTTTTCTTTGAAATATTAACTAGTTTATTTCCATAACCAAGGAATAATTCATTCTTTTGCCTGTGTAAATGAAACATTCTAATACAACGTAAATGTTTCAATAGATTAGTCAATTCCCACAAGATGGAGGCAGGAGGTTCAGAAGTTCAAGGACATCCTCAGCCACATAGTGAGTTAGAAGATAGCCGGGGCTATATGAAAGCCTGTCTCAAAATAAATAAGAAACAAAAATCAACTCAAGAAGCCCCAGTTGAAGTGGTCTCCCCCTCCCCCTCCCCTGCTCCCCAGATCTTTGAGGTATGGATTGATAATATCAGTTCTGCCCATGGTCAGGCTTCTACAGTTCTAGTCAATTGCAGTCTGGAGGGGAGCATGAGTGGTAAATTCCAAAAACAAACAATTTATGTATTTTGAACTGTTGTTCCACGGAAAAGAATGAAACCGCCACCCCGGCACGCCAGGCTGGGGTGTTGGTTGTTCCTTTGGTATTGCCACTCCCCACCCTGTGGCAGCCAAGAAACTGGAGGTTGGGGGGCACTGACATGACTCTTTTTCTTTTTCTTTACATTTTTGAAACAGGGTCTCTGTGTGTAGTCTTGGCCGGCTGGCCTCAAACTCACAGAGATCTGCCTGCCTCTACCTCCCAAGTGGATGGCAGTTGCTGCTGTCCATGCTAGGGTGAGACTTGCCAATGGATGGCTGGTTTGGGGTCACCCACACTTCGGTAAGCAACTTCTCACTTATGCCCATTAAATTCATTGGTTCCCCACCTCCCAGTCCACCCCAATAACAGTATCTTCCACGTATGGCTAAGCATACAACACTCTGCTTCTCCCACATCTCACTCAAGCCCCTGTGGCGGTAGTCAATGCCTCCTCCTTGGGATCTTCTCCCTTTGGGCCTGGTGGAGGTCCTCTCCACTCTCTGTTCTCTTTCTCCTTGGAGTAAATGCACCACCCAAGTCTAAGTCTACACAGCTCTTATCTGAACCACAGCAGGAGCATTTCCTGGACCTTTCCATTTCCCAGACCCTGGCCTGGCCTCCATCCAACACATTTGCTATAGCCCAGCTATTCAACCCCTCAAACTAGGCTATGTCTATTCCCTCTTTAAGCTCTCAGTGTTGTTTGACATCTGTAAATGATGCCCACAATCCTTATAATGGCCTGTTACACCCATCCTGGTCTGGTGTACACCAGCCTCTCCAGGCTCAGGTTATACATGCTATCCACCCATGCCCACCCAGGCTGAACACCCCCTTCATGGGTTTTCTGATACTCCATGCCTTCTCTTCTTGGCCCGCTCCTCCTCTTGAAATACACTTCATCCTAGTCTTTGCCTGACTGATGCCAGTTCACTGCTCAGATTTCAAAGTAATGCCACCTTATCTGGATAACTCTGACTTCCAAAGAGTTAGTTCAAGCCTCGCATGAGAGCAGATAGCAGCAGATAGCCCGCAGAACACGTGACCTGTTGAATGGGTTCTGAAGCGGGGAGTGTGGAAGTGGGAAATGATAGCCATGAAATAGAGATGTCGATGGAAAAAAAAAAAAAGACAGACAGACACAGGATAGTTTTGGGAGGGCTCTGGGTCAATACCGCAGATCCTGCTGTGGTTCAGATAAGAGCTGTGTAGACTTAGACTTGGGTGGTGCATTTACTCCAAGGAGAAAGAGAACAGAGAGTGGAGAGGAGTTCCACCAGGCCCAAAGGGAGAAGATCCCAAGGAGGAGGCATTGACTACCGCCACAGGGGCTTGAGTGAGACGTGGGAGAAGCGGGGTGTTGTATGCTTAGCCATACGTGGAAGATACTGTCACACTGTTACTCACAGCCTACAAAGCACGGCTAAGTGTAAACACCTCCTCAGTACTCAAGACATCTGGTGACCAAGCCGTACAGCAAAGCATCCTGTAAACAGACCTTGAGGTATAAGACACCTGGTAACCACACCTTTGGTCAAAACTTCCTATTATGCAGTCTTGCAGGGAGAAACAGGCTCGGACTCTCTGACCCTGAGTCAAGATGAAAACAAGCCACAAGCTGGGGTCTCTGTGGACCCCACAGCTGCCTTTTGCTCAGGAGCCTTACCACTGCTCCTTCTGTTGGAGTCCATTTGGGTTTCCTCGTGGCTTTACCCAGCAGGTCTGCAGAAAGAGGAGGACTGGACCATAGGCCTGAGATGGTCTGCACTTGGCTGTGCTGGGGGCAGGTCTTTTGCTCCACCCCTTGGCATTCCTTTCAAAACCCTAGGGCAGAGACAGTCAGGGCCCAATGGATTGGGATCCAGGCCCTCCTGAGGCTGTCCTGTGTTTTCTATCTGTTTCTCTCCCCTCTTTACTTCTATCTAATATTCCCTGCTGCTCTTACTCAAGAGAAAAGTGGGGGTGGGATGCCCCCCCCCACATCATTCAATGGTCTTTAGCTTTAGACATGTGGAAACGACAAGGCTTATGTCTGTCATGTTCACTGCTGGGTCTTACACACCTTCCACAGTGCATATGTAAAAATATATATTCTTTACATTTAATTGACATATAACATGGACTACAGTGAGACATTTCAAACGCATACTTATATTGGGTAAAGTGACCTCGGGATGATTGGCAATTCCATCACTTTAGATACATTATCGTTTCTTTGTGCAGAGAACCTTCTGCTCTAGTAGCTGTTACTCAGTATCGCATTGCTGTCAACTATTGTACCCTCCTGTGCTTTCAAACAGTAGAGGTCATTCCTTCTGTCTAACGTGACACACGGCTTTCAGTAAGTGAAGGAAGGAATGTATGTTGAGAACAGACATTTAAGAGGCCTGCTTATGCCTGTCAGTGGAAGGGAAGTGAGGCTGAGAAATCTCCAAATACACAGTCTCAACTGGAAGTGTAGTCTAAACTGGAGGAGGATGTATGTGGTAGCTCAGACCTATAATCCCAGCATGGAGGCAGGAGGATTGTGAACCGTAGTCCAACCTGAGGTACACAGCAAGACACTAAGAAAGGGGAGGGAAAAGAAAGGACATGAGAAGGAAGGAGGTGGAAAGAGATGAAAGGGAAGGGGAGGAAGGAAGTGGGGGAAAGGAAGGAACGACGGAGGAGGAAAGAGTGGGAAGGAAGATATGGGGGGGAGAAGAGAAGCAAAGAAAAAGGGAAGGAAAGGGGGAGGAAAAAGTAGAAGCAAAAGGAGGAAAACAAAAGGAAAAGAAGGGAATGATGGGGAAAAGAAAAGAGGAAAGGAAGGAAATAAAGGGCAGAGATGAGGCCATGGTGGGGAGGGAGAAGAGAATGGAAGGGGAGCAGGGGGAGGAAGAAAGGGGAACAGGATCAGAACAGTGTTTTTAAAAGCAGACACAGTTACAGAAATAGCCAGGCATCTGAAACAGCATGGTATTCTTAGTGCTGTAGAAGCAACAGGATCCAGGACGTGCCCACATTCAATGACTGCCATCAGCAGGGGGACTGTTGCGGAAGATGTGTTGCATTTGTTCAATTATGTTAAGATGTATTGCTGCTTTACCTTGCCTGCCTAAGGCACCCGACTGGTCTAATAAAAAGATGAACAGCCAATAGCAAGGGAGGAGGTATAGGCGGAACTTCTGGGCAGGCAGAGTAAGTAGGAGGAGAAATGTAGGCTGGGGGAGAAAAGAAAAAGAGACAACAGGGAGAGGCAGGGGAAGGGGGCAGTCAGACACACAGGGAAGAAGTGGGAAATTAGGACACACAGAATGAAAGAAAGGCAAAAAGCCCTGAGGCAAAATGTAGATGAATAGAAACAGGTTAAATTAAGTTAAAAGAGTTAGTGCAACAAGCCTAAATTAAGGCCAAACATTTATAGTTAACAATAAGTCTCCATGTTTTTATTTGAGAGCTAGTTGTCGGGCCAAAGAAAGTTCCAACTACAGAGGACACATATTTTTATAGTAGATAAATGCATTGTGCATAATTTTAGTTAAGTAAGAGTGTTTTCAGTAGGGTCGGTGGCTTCTAGGATGAGACATTTAGGGTTTACCTGTTTACACAGCTAACACAGGACACAGGATGGACCCAAAGCAATCAAGGTTTTACATGAATAAAAATGTAAATTTAAAGACTTATTTTTTATTTTTATGTATGTGTCTGTGTGTATGTACGTGCACATATATGCTGTATTCTTGAAGGCAATAAGAGGGTGTTGAATCCCCTGGGGCTGGAACTACAGTTAGTTGTGAGCCATTCAATTTGGATGCTGAGAAGTCAACTTGGGTCTTCTGAAAGAGCAGCAAGCACTCTCACTGGATAAGCGATCTCTCCAAGCCCCAAAACTTAAAACAAAACAAAACTAACAACAACAACAAAACAGGATCACTGGGCATCATGGCTCACACCTGGAATCCCAGTGCTTGCGAGGCTGAGACAAGAAGACTGCCATGAGTTTGGGATCAGCACAGGCTACATAGCAAGTCTTGAACAGCCTGAACCACAGTATGAGATGCTGTCTCATGAAAACCATTCCACAAAATATTTTGAACACAAAGTATTTTGAATCTAGACTATCATATTAATCATGCTCTCTGAGCCATACATCCTGTACCCTCTCCCTTCCTGCTTTACACAATACAGAAAGCAGAGGCCAAGAAGTTGAGTCATTATTTCCTGGGTAGAACTGTAATAAATACCTTTTATAAACAAAATTTTACCTGCAAAGCCACAGTAGACGGAAAAGGAAGAAAGGCTATTACTTGGTAAAACCCAGTGAACATCTACAGTAGTTTTACCACACATTTAAGCATTCTAAGATTTTATATCTTTGCCTGTCTTCATGTCTTAGTTCTTCCTTACAAACTTGCCAATTATGAAAATACATTTGAACCCAAGCCCAGTCTGGAGTCCCAATTTTTATCTTGATATTACTGTTTTAACATTTAAAAAAGGTGTTTAGAATAAAGTGGTCAACAACATGGGGGATGGGGATGGCAAAAGAAAACAAACAAATAAAAATACAAGCAGCAGTGTGTAATTGTGTTTAACAGTTATTCGTTATATAGGAAGTATGTTTAAGGATGGTATCGAGGAGGCACTTGCTCTGTGGGTTTCCTCAATCATTAAACTGACCTAGACTAGCACTACCAAAAATAAGAGTACCACATACGGGGAACACATTTATAACTTTGCGATTTGTATAGGCAGTAAAGCAAAAGAAAACATTATCAAATGGTACATGCACCCTTTACATCACGTGCATGGAACTACCAATGGTCTCTCTGCAGTGTGCCACTTTTCCCTACCTGTACTACCATTTACCACCAAAGGAAGGATGAGAATGAAGGCAATGGTTCTGAGCTGCTTGTCTGAAGCCAGTGCCCCACATATGGGGAAAGTGCGTTTAGTTCAGCAACAATCAGCACATTAGGAAGATGTTATGCTTAGACACAGACACTCCAGAAGAGAAAGATAATTTACGTCTAGTTAGTGGCAAACCCAATCACAGAAACCAGGTCTCTTTGTAAACAAAATTGAATTCTTTGCAATTTCTATTCCGTAAATTCCAGTGACACTTCATAGCACCACAGCCTGGAAAAGGATTCCTGGAAATCCTTTGCTTCCTTTGTCTCTGACCTTGACTCCCACATAGATCACCCTGTGCAAACAAAAGACTGTATGTGCTGCTGATCCCAATACCACCTCCCTTGGACCCACCTCTGGAAGGCTTAGGAGGTGAAGATAGACATAGCCTGGGGAGGGTGAGGAGGTCCTTAGTGACATTCTGTTCTAAATCATTCTGTAATCTTGCCCCTACCTGTCTGCTGAGTCTTCGGGAAAATCCATCTCTGCCTGAGAAAGTTCCTGTGCTTTAAAAATTTGATAAGGATGAACCAGAAGTTCTAAAACTAGATAGATCAATAGACAGATGATAGATAATAATGAATGATAATAGATAGATGATAGGTTATAATAATAGATTGTAGGAATAATAATGATAATAGATACCTTAGAAAGAGGTGATAAGCAATAGATACATAGATGATAGACAAATGCATGATAGATAAAAATAGGTAGATGCTAGATATATAATAATAATATGTGACCTATAGATAGATAGTAGGTAAATGACAGATAGAAGATTAATAGATAAGCAAATGATAGATAATATCCATAAGGATTCAAAGCAAAGACTCAAATGGACATTTATGCATCTTTGTTCACCATTTATAGGAAAAGGTCCAATTTTCCATCAGTAAACAAATGGATGAATACCATATGGTATGCACATTTTAAAAAAAGGGAGGGGGAGAAGAAAATTCTGATATACTATTCAGCAAAGGAGAAACTGAAAGAAAATATGTGCTAAATGAAATAAGTCCAACCCAAAAGACCACACTGTATATTTCTGCCCATGTGAGCAGTTACAATGGGCAAGCTCACAGGGACAGAGTGCAGATGAGAGATTACAGGCTGGGAGAACATTCATATGGGGTTATTGCTTGCTGCATGTCTCATTTCTATTTGAAATGACCGAGAATTTCCGGATAAGATATTGAGACTGGTTAAACAGTCTTGCAAATACACGTCTACACTTGTATAATGGTTAGGTGGTAAGTTTTATGCCATGTATATTTTGTCACAATAAAAAGGTAATAATACTCCACCATTTTCTGCTTCTGCCAAGGTGGAACTGTCTAGTACACCAAGTTCCTGTTACAACAACAAAGTCAAACACAGGAAGCAAAGGAAGATTGATTCCTAAAGGTATTCAAGTCACCCACAGCAAGGTGCAGAAAGAGAAGCAGAGAGACAAGAAACTACCAGAACACAACCTGTAAAGTAGAATGGCAAATATGGCATAGTAATGGCAACCTTGCAGGCTGAGATGGCACACACCTGTAGTCCCAGGAGCTGGGAGTCTGAGGCAAGAGGATTGCCACAAGTGTGAAGCCAATCTGAACTACATGGTGAGTTGTAAGCTAGCCTGTGCTACATTGTGAGATCCTGTCTCAAGCAAACAAACACCTTGAAAATAAATGGTTTGAAGCCAGGTGGTGCTGGCCCATGCCTTTAATCCCAGCACTCCAGGAGGCAGAGGCAGGCAGATCTCTGAGTTCGAGGCCAGCCTGGTCTACAGAGTTCCAGGACAGGTAGGGCCATACAGAGAAACCCTGTAGCTGAAGTTTTCCTGGTCCTGCCCGGCTCCCGTGATCCTGCGGCGACTTGAACCCAAAACTTCCAGCAACAAAACCCTGTCTCAAAAATAAAATAGAAGAACAACCCAGGAAGGCTGGAAGTAATAGAATGGAAAACAGAAACTCGGCACACATCAACCAAAGGCCAAGCGCTCTGCCTTCCTTGCCTTTGTCCGCTCACCAGCAGTAGAGCGGCTGGGCTCACCCTGAGGCCTCCTGATGGTTGTTTTGGTTTGTTGTTTAAGCTCTGTGTGCTCTCCATAATGACTGTACTAACTGGTATTCCCACCATCAATATGAAAGACCCCTCCTCCCTTTCTCTACAAGCCCCCAGCATGGATACTTTTGTGTGTTCTGATAAGAGCCCTGTTAACTGGAGATAACCATTCCCGAGTTTCTAATTTGCATTTCCCTCTTGATTAGTGGTGATTGTGATTAGGGACTCTCACACGGGTTTGGGTCATTTGCATATCCTTTTTTGAGAGCTTATTAGCCAGGCCATTTGTTCTTAGCTGGATGACCTGGTTTTCTCCATTGAGTAGCTTATGCCGAACTTCAGCCCCTCACTGGATGTCCCCTGCAGCCCCTCACTGGATGTCCCCTGCAGCCCCTCACTGGATGTCCCCTGCAAATGCTTCCTCCCATTCTGCAGACTGTCGCTTCGCTGTTGTCCCTTTCGCTGTACAGAAGCTTCATAGTTTGATGTAAACCTGGTTGTCAATTTTTACTCTATTGCCTCACATTTGGGGTCATGTTCCCAAAATTTTGGCTCAGGCCTACATCTTGCTTTCATTAAGCAAGTCTGGTCCTTCTACACTGGTAGATCTTAGAGTTCAATCTTGATTCAGTTTAAATGAATTTTTGTTGATTATTGTGATGAGAGGTGGGTGTCTATCTATACCAGGCTGATGAGTGCGCTTTGCACACATGTACTGAGGTGCATCACTGAAGCAGAATAAGGTAGAAAGGGCCAATTATTAGATGGTTTGTTGACTTATTCCACGATTTACTAAAAGCGCTGCTTGTATTGCCTATTTGGCAAGCATAACTTCACTTGTTTCCTGAAACAGAATGACTTGAAAAGAAAAGAAGCCAAGACCATGAGTGCTGACTACCGTGTATGTTTCCGTGAAATCTCACTTGCTTCTCAACCCTACCTTGTGGTTTTGGAGTATAAAATGAGATTGCACCAGACCCAGACCAAGGCCCTGTGGGAGTTGTCCTGGCGTGGGCTCACCAGGGACATCTCTCTTCTGCTCTCATTGGCATCAGAGTACTTAGTCCAGAAAGACTCCCACAGCATTTCTTGAGGTCCGCTCCCCAGTCAGACCTTCTCCACCGCAACTCCAGCTAGTCTCCAGAGGCTGCAGCTCTGGAGCCTCCCAAACACACGGAGGTCTCTGGAACCAGGAAGCCAGGCCCGAGGGGATTCTGAGGTCCCCTTCCAGTGGGCAAGGGGTGGGTGGAACCCAGGACTAGAGTCTCTAAGTGGAAGAAATAGGACTGGGCAGTGAAGACAGGAAGGAAAAAGCTAAGCACAGGCTTAACCACCCTGCAAGAGATTATATCCGAAGCCTCATTGGGATCCTGAGGTGGCACAGGTCTCCAGGGAAAAGCCCTGAAGGGATACTGAGGCACTGGTATTGGTGTCCAGAGAAATACACAGACTATGGATTTAAAATAAGAATGTATAACTCCAAGGGAGGTGGATGAATATGTGAATGCTTCTGGTGCCCCCCCCCCCCCCCCCCGCCCCCCCCCGCTACACACACACTGTGGTTACAGGATCTGATTAGGTCCCAACCTGGTTGCACTGAGGTCTTTTCACCTGAACCAGCACTCACCTTTCCTAATAGGAGGTGACCTAGCATGGGTTCTACATGTGGCCCTAAGGTAAGAGAGCTCTTACGCTGGAGAGAGGCAGTGGCCAAGCAGGCACCTGCTTGAGGGAGAAGCTGGCCTTCTCCAATCCACCCTACACATCACACCAGCTTAGGTCTAAACATATACCATCCCAGCTGCTGCTTAGGAACTCTTCTGTCATGGGGACTGCACAGTCCGATGTGAGACCTACGTAGTCCTGCGAAGACTGTCAAGCATGAAGACATCAAGAAAGCCCCCTCTGGCTTCCTCAGAGCATGACATTTTCCTGTGATGCCACCTCCGACCAGCTCCAATTGCCAGGGCCACAGGCACAAAGGCAGACGCAAGACAAGAAGATCAGATCCCTCCAGGGGCATCTGCCTGCCACTGAAGGAAATGCTAGGTCCTTCCTTATCCCAGTTTTGTTATCTGGCTACATGCTTGCCTGAAGAGGCAGAGCCCCTCACTGTAGGGAAATTATAAAGGAGATTTTTTTTTTCTCCTTACAAGCTAGACTTAAAGGACTAACCACTCCCCAATTCTGATACAGAAACTTTTGCTGATGGAGCTGGAGCCTATGACAGGGGGAAGAGCCTCTCACATCAAGAGACTCAAAGCAGCAATATATGGGGAAAGGAAACTGCTTACCTCAGGAGCAAAGATATAAAACGGAGATCAAATCCTACAGCTCTTGGAGGCTGCCTGGGTTTCTGGGTGTGCCGATGGTGAACTGCCAGGCTCACACAGAGTCAGGGTCCGGTGAGTGGGGAAGCAGGGAAACGGGCAAACACAGCAGCCCAGCAAACCACTCTCCATGAAGACAAAGCTCTACCGTGTCCTCCCCCACGGAGTATGTTTATATTCTCCGTGCTCCCAAGAGCTCCTCTCATATAAGCCAGAAGAAAGGGGAAAAAAAAAACCTGATAAAAGGGAGAAATCAGGAAGGCTGGCTGATTAGCACAGATAGGAAAATAATAATTCCTGTGGTGACAGCCCAGCCTAGACTGGCAAGCTCATGGAACAGCTCCTCTGAAAAAGCTGCCTGTTAGTCAGGGTTCTCTAGAGTAGCAGAACTTATAGAATGAATCTCTCTAGATAGATAGAGATACATACAGAGAGAGATAGTTAGATAAAGAGGGGAGATATATATATTCATATATATATACTCATATATATTTATTTATATATATATACTCATATATATTTAGAGATAAAGGGGATTAATATATATAAAGGGAATTTATTAGAATAATAATAGACTTACAGGCTATGGTTAGCTAATCCAACATGGGTGGCTGTGAACAGTCAAAGAATCCAGTAGTTTCTCATCACGAGGCTGGCCGTTTCAGCTGGTCTTACAATATATGCCAGAATCCCATCCTTTCTGATCTTGATGCACATTAGAAGTGGGTTCCAGTGCCAGTGGAGGAATGGGCTTGTCAGTGAGGCGAGAGCAAGCAGGCAAAGAGCCAAAGCTTCCTTCTTCCATGTGCTTATATAGGCTTCCAGCAGAAGGAGGGGCCCAGATTAAAGGTTTGCTTTCCTGCCTCAAGATGCAGATTAAGGATGTGTCTTCCCACTCAAAGATCCCGATTAGAAGTAATTCTTCCTACTTCAAATTAAGCAAAAATCCCCCACAAGTGAGCCACTCCATTTCTGAGTTTTAGTTAATTCCAGATGTAGTTGAGTTGACAACCAAGAATAGCCATCACATTGTCCTATCAAAACTGTTACAAAGATATTTGGTGATCCTGAGGTTACCAATGCTGACCCCCAAAGTTAGCAAATCCTGTCTGCAGTATGCTTGGAACAATCCCAAGCTGGGAACTAAGGCCCCATCCTGACAAACAGGGTCCCACCCATTTGAACATATAAAAGTGGACTTTACTGACGTTCAGCCTAGCAGAAGGGGTCAATATTTGCTGCTTAGGGTGTGCACTTTTCAGCCTGGGTAGAAACTTTTCCTATTTGGACGGACAATTTAGCTTGGGACTTGCACAGGCAATACCACGCACAATGGTAAAGCTAGGTCGAGAGAATACATAGTACTTTCAAAATAGCACTGGCCAAACATTACTAACAGACCTCCTTTGGCCAGAAATTCTGCCACTTGTACTGTTTAGGGTGCATTCCCTGTCCTGTAAAAGCAGTTACTGTCCTTTTGAGATCATGTTTGGCCTCCTGCCTCCACTGTTCCCAAAGGACTCAGGGGACCTCTGAGAGTATGCACACACCTGCTTCCAGTAGTTCTTGAAAGGTTTTGGCTGACACTACACAAAAAAAATGTCCAATGCTCACCTTTCCCTAGCTCTTAAAGTTCTTTCAGTGGCCATACCACCTCCATGTCAAGGCTGCTGTGGCCTAGAGACAGTATCCGGCAAGAGCTGACCCAGACCAGCCTCTGAAACTGACCATCCCAAGACAACCTGGGAACAGGGGTGATGGCTCAGCTCCTCTGTCTCTTGACATCCTTCCTGATCTGTTTTAAAAAGTTTATTTTATTTTTATTTTATGTGCATTAATGTTTTGCCTACATGTATGGCTGTGTGAGGGTGCCAGATGCCCTGGAACTGAAGTTATAGACAGTTGTAGTGTAGGTGCTGGGAGTTGAACCCCAGTCCACTGGAGGAGCAGCCAGTGCTCTGAACCTCTGAGCCATCTCTCCAGCCCCATCCTTTCTGATCTTGATGCACATTAGAATCACCCCTACTCAGCCTCTCTGACCTTGTCAAATAAATTCATCTGGAGAGAACTTTGTCCCAGAGCAACGCCAATTCCTGGACATCAATCCATATATGTAACCGCCCTCAGGAGGGGTTCTGTATTATCTCCTCCAGGTGGTGCTACTTGGGACTAGGCCCGCCACAGATCATCCCTTGGGCCACATCACACTGCCCATGCTAAACACCAGGTTGTTTCCTTTTGGAGATGGTACCAACTAGTGACACCTTATAAACAAGTAGCCAAAGGACAAAAGACTGATTGTGGGGATGTTGGATCCCAAAGGTTTAGGGTCTCGAGTGGGTGCCCCAAGAACCCAGACTCCAGTCCAGTTGATGCAACAGCACGAGGTTTTTATTGAAGAAGCGACTGTACAGAAGGGCAAACTCTGCTCCTAAGAGCAAGAGTCGCAACTTGCTGCAGCCCCATGGGGGCTTTTAAAGGAAAAACCCACAAAAGCCATAAGATTACAATTCCCATACAGTTTTGTTTCACAAGATCATGGTCTGATCACAGAGTGATCACAGAGGGGGTACAGTCACGTCCGCATACACATTCTTTCCGAAACCTCAAGGGGGATATCAGGGCGGGAGTGGAGTTTACACAAAGGTCACAGTGGTCCTTCCTGGAACACTTGCAACTATCCCAGTCACAGTTGAGCACATCTCTTAACAGAGATCTCTTTACATTGTTACATTGTGGCAGGGGTGGTTGAACAATGGCTGAGTCAGCTTGCCCTCCGAACTAGATTTTTAGTTTCTCATTTCCTGCGGCTTGGGGGTGCAAGTCTGAAGGGTTAGGGTCTTTCAGGGGAGCCTATTGATCTTATCTTAAATTCTGGTCAAGTGTGACCTGGAACCTGGAAGGAAGCACCCACAGAGGGACAAGGAGCTAAGGCTGAGATGGGCCTTGGGGGAAGAATAACATGGGAACTGACCAGAGAGAAGCCTTTCATGTGGCAAAGCCATGTCTCAAAATGCTGGCTTTAGTAAATGCCATCCATGGGCTCCTTAACCGAGGTCAGGCCTGCTGGATGTGCTTACATGCAAGCCAGGTTACTCATACTGGACTGGGAAAGACTAGCAAAGCCTAACACAAAAGGGACATGTTTTAACTAGGCTACCCCTTCAGTTCATAGGAAAAGCCCAGTCTGTGGAAAAGAAAAAGGGCTATACCAGACTAGTTAAAAGAACAGTAGTTCCTGATGGCTCATACTTCTCCTGCCCCAGGGGTATTTATACCTGCTTCCCAGGAGACCGTTGTGAACTAGTATTCTTGGCACCGGATTGAGATGCACTCCTAGAATTGAGGTTCAGCAACACTTGCATCCTTTAGATTCAAGAAATAAGAAAACTCCTGTACTTTCTTTAGTCCTGTTAGGAATGGCCCTGGCTGGGTCCATGACCATGGGTGCCACTGCAGTAGGTATCCAACAAATTCAGCACAGCCAGCTCTCTATGCAGATCAAGGAAAAACAAACAAACAATCATTCAGGAAAGCACAGTCACTCAGAATCAGAGCGACTCCATGGCAGCAATAATCCTCCAAAATCACGGAGGATTAGACTTGATTACCACTGGGGGAGGCATACGTGTGGTTTTAAATGAGGGATGCTGTTTTTGTGCTAATCGATCAGGAATAGTACAAGAAAATGTCAAAGTTATTTAAAAGGATTAAGCTAGAGGTTCAAGTGGGAGCTATGGAGATGATCCACCAGGAGTATCAACCCATCACTTCAAGATAGGTCCATCAGCTGTTACGAAGGTGAAGAGGCGGGAAGGAGGCAGAATAAGAAGAAAAGACCAATTATTAGACAATGGGTTATTGATTTATTTAGTGATTTACTTAGAGCACGGCTTGGATTGCTCATATTCAAACATAGCTTTGAGTGCTTCCTGGAATAGACCGACAGAGGAAAAGAGCAGAAACAATGGGCTACTGTCCTTGCCAACCTGCTGACTGTCATAGACCCTTCTGTAAAGCCTTGCTTGCTTGCTTGTCCACTCCCACTTTGTGGTTTAGAGTATAAAATGAGAGTGCAGCCTGGAACTGGGACCAAGGACTTGCAGGAGCTATCCTGGCTTGGGTCCATCAGTGACATCTCCTCTCTTCCTCTCTCATTGGTGTCAGAGTGCTTGTTCCAGAAAGACTCCCACAACAGCTCTACCCTATAGGTGTGGACAACATGCCCAAAGCATTTCAAAGCAATACTTGGCTCGATTAGGATCAATGTCACCAGGAAACATCAACTATGAGCCTCACTCTAAAATTTTTATTTGTAGCTTTAAAAAAAGTAAATATTGAAGTGACTATTGTAATGTCATTTGTCAAGCAGGCCAACACACCAATAAAGCACATTACTTATTCATTCTCTTTCTTAATAAAACAGCTGTCCTCTGGCTGTGAGGCAAAGACTGGGCCATCCTTAGTTAAGAGTTCAGACACTCTGGCCATCACCACTTCCTCCACTGGGACACATCCTGTTTCGAAAGCAGCAGAGCAGTTTGTGGGAGCTGCCAGGCTGGCTGTGGTCAGCACCCACTGGGAAGCATTATTACACTTCCTGGGAAAACGCCAACACGATCTATAGCTTGACGAGGACTGGGGGCCAGAGAACTGCAAAATTCTTAAGCAAACGGTTGTGTTTGAGCTGCCGTTGTAGCCTCAAGAAACAGAAGTTTGAGCGTGTCCTCCGATTTCCTCTTGTGTTGAGGTATCTGTGCCGGTCGGTCTAAAGCAGAATCTGGTATTCAAATAGGAAAAGGGGCCGGGCGGTGGTGGCGCACGCCTTTAATCCCAGCACTCGGGAGGCAGAGCCAGGCGGATCTCTGTGAGTTCAAGGCCAGCCTGGGCTACCAAGTGAGTTCCAGGAGAGGCGCAAAGCTACACAGAGAAACCCTGTCTCCAAAAACCAAAAAAAAAAAAAAAAATAGGAAAAGGACCGATTGGGCCCAGGAACTTCCTCACACTGGTTCTTCATAGTGCTGTGAGGATTTAGCCAGCACATATTTTCCTTAGGAAGCCTAGAAAGTTTGCAAGCCATCTAGAACTTAATTTCTGTGTCAATACAGATTCCTTTTTTTTTTTTTTTTTTTTGGTTTTTCGAGACAGGGTTTCTCTGTGCAGCTTTGCGCCTTTCCTGGAACTCACTTTGGAGACCAGGCTGGCCTCGAACTCACAGAGATCCGCCTGCCTCTGCCTCCCGAGTGCTGGGATTAAAGGCGTGCGCCACCACCGCCCGGCAATACAGATTCCTTTTTAAATTAAACTTTTACAGATAACTCTAAGTTTAGATGTAGTTGTAGGAGACAGTATGGAAACATTTCATATAGGTTGCACCCATATTAACATCTTTCAAAACTACAGTGCTGCACAAAAATCAGCATCTTAACTGGAGGAGAGCCTCTCTCCCCAGCTTCCTCCATATTGCCCTTTTAGAAGCACACCGTCTCCCCCACCCCTATCCTGGATTCTTTGTGCATGCATCTGGGGAGGGTTAAGTATGTAGTGACCAGAGGACAGCTCTGAGTGTCATCTCTCAGATGTCATACATTTTTTGCTTGGGAGATGGGGCCTCTCACTGGCCTGAAACTTTCAAAATAGACCAGGCTCGCTGCTCAGCAAACCCAGAAGAACTGCTTGTCTCCACCTGGCCAGTGCCGGAACTGTGAGGGCATAACTCTATACTCAGCTTTTCTCACATGGTTTCTTGGGGTTGAGTTCAGGTCTTGGAGATAGAAAGCAAGCAAGTTCCCAACTGAACTCTCTCCCTGCCTAAACACTGAATCTCTTTTCAGTTAAAATGAGATGAATATTGTGGAAGTATGACTTCAACTTATTTTCTTTCCTCTTCTTCCTCTTCTCCTCCCTCTCCTCCTCATCCTGTTGTGTTAGGGATTGAAACTAGGGACTTTCATATGCTAGGCAAGTGGAATGATTATAAATTCGAAGGTTTAGAAACCACATGTTAAGTCACAGGGAAAAACACAGAATGAAACACAATGAGGACTGTGATTGTGAGAAACATTTGCCAAGTGGAACCTTACATTACAGAGCTACATCCTGCTCAGCTGGGGTTTGCGTTTGAGCTTGTACCTGGAGATCAGAACTGGCAAATGACAAACACATTTTGACCGAGTCACTATCCCAGTCATTTTCTAAGTACTGAGAAAGCAAAGAAGAGTCTGCCACCCTCTATGGGAAGCATAGAGTCAGAAAATTTGAAGATTATAGTAAATATGAAGGAATTTATTTTTCTTAGGTAGCACTTTCAAAGTATCTAGAAAAGATTAAAAAAAAAATACGTGATTTATTGCTATGAGAATGAGACTCCAGGTTAGACAGGTGTATCATTCCCCATGATTTCACGGGTCATAATTTCATGCCATGCTTATCTGGTGGTAAATATTTGACCAGATGTCTTCCTGCTAGGAAATGAGGAGACTGCCTTCACTGAGATCACAGAGCCTGGTGGGCTCTTTTCCCAGGGCTGCTGTGTGTCCCCTCCCACAGGCTTCTTAGACCATGAAAGCCATGCTTCCCACTGAGGGGAGGAGTCTCTGTCCCCTCTCATGTGTCTGGGTGGGAGTTTGTAAGGCCAATGGAGTAGAAGAGAGGTGATAGGGGCATTGCTGGGGGAGGCTGTGAAGCCTTGGAGATGGGGGACCGAGCTGGAAGATGTGGGTCACTCAGGGCAGGGGTGTTGTGCCTGTTTCCTGTCCTGTCTCTGCATCTCATCAGTGCCTTGTGAAGCTAGGCCTAAAGTCGGCAGGGGACTCACCCAGCCCATTCTCTTTGGAATTCTGCTCAGAGGCAAGGCACCAGGTTACAAGGAGGCCTGGGTCCCATGCAGGATCCACACAGAGATGTCTGGTGAGGACCCCAGTTAAAAACTTAGTCTTCCCTGACCCCAGACACATGAGATTGGGAACTTCTCAACAATTCCACCCCACTCTCTAACACCTTTTCTCTGAGACCCAGAGAGCACAAAGCAGAAGCCAACTTGCGTGTATACACCACACACACACACACACACACACACACACACACACACACACACACAGAGTGATATTTTATTTGTGCTGAAATGTGGTGATATTTTATTTGTATGTTAATAAGTAAAGTTTGCCTAGAGATCAGAGGAAATAGCAAGCCATTTTAAGTAAACACAAAAGTCAGGCAGTGGTAGCACCTGCCCTTAATCCGACCACTTGGCAGGCAGGGTCTCTGTGTATTCAAGGCCATGCTAGGGAGCAGAGCCAAGTGTGGTGACACATGCCTTCAATCCCAGCACCAACCATAGAGACCTGGAGGTCTGTACAGACAGACAGAAAGTGATAGAGCTGTGTAGGAAGAGGAAGTGAAGTAGCTGGGCTAAGATAGCCAATGAGAGGGCAGAACAGCAAGGCAATAAAGGCTTGGGTAGACAGGAAGTAGCTCACTTTTGGGAGCTGCAGCGCTGGTGAGGTAAGGTTGGTTGGTGGCTCTCACTATTTCCCTGATCTCTAAGGCTTTCACCCTTATAATTGGCTCCATGCTTTTTATTTAATAAGACCATTTAGAAATTTGTACACACACACACACACACACACAGATTCTAGTAATACTTTTATTTCCACTAGTATAAAGTGAAAACGTTACAGATCTTGTCATCTTATAGGTCTCAGGTGCCAGTAGCATCATGTGGAACAGGTAAACACGGTCCTAGCAAAGCACACAGAGTCTGCATACCCTCGTTACTGTACAGCTCTGGCTAGGTACAATCAGTGCAAGTTTGCATGTCCCCAAGGGCTTGTGCATTTGAACACTTGATTCCAAGATAGCAGTGCTATTTCGAAGGACCTTTAGGAAGTGGCATTGCTGGAAGAAGTGGGTCCTGGGGGATGGACCTGAAGGTGTACAGCCTGGCCCTGCTTCCTGTCCTGTTTTTGCTTCCTGACTTGCCCTTGTGTGAGCACACAGCCTCAAGTTCCTGTTGCCATGTCTTCCCCTCCACGATGAACTGTACCTTCAAACAATAAGCCAGAGTAAACCCCGTGCTAGATGGCATCTTTTCAGGTATTTGGTGACAGAAATGTGAAGGTAACCAATACAGTTTGTGTGCACAAAAGACTATATGCCTTAGAGGGAGGCAGCTTCTAGCCGTAGGAAGATGCCTGATGCATACCATTGAGGGACAAGTGACCTGTGATCACACTGTGCAACTTGTGTCCGGTGTCGTGAGCTCAGGTTAGATTTGGAGGGACTAAGGACTATATGGCTGTCTAAGAAAAGAGGGACCGATGAGCCTAGGAAAAGGGAGAAATGCATACCAATTGCCTAGGTTTACAAGAAAGATGGAGGTGTGCATACAGAGGGCCAGAAGAGGAGTCTCCAGAAGCCTCTGCGTAGCTGGGATGTCGGCACCACCACAGGCTAGCCCAGTCCCATAGGCCAGGTTGTCCAGAGCCAGCTCCTTTTAGACATAAAGGAACAAATTGAAAATTATCCTATTCTTCCCAACTGACCCCTCTCTAGTCAATTAACATCAACTGAATCGTTTTTATACAGGCAGAGTGTGTGAGGTTTAGATAACAGCCAGTGTTGGTAGCACAGATAACAACCAGTGTTGGTAGCACAGATAACAACCAGTGTTGGTAGCACAGATAACAGCCAGTGTTGGTAGCATATTGGGTGACCAGTGCCATCATCAAATGCCTATGAGCAAACACTAGCAATTTGATACTATCTATAACATTTATAACTTCTAAATATGAATATTCTGGGGCTAGAAAGATAGCTCAGTGATTAAGAGCACTTGCTACTTTTACAAGGAATCAGGATTAATTTCCTAGCACCCACATGGCAGCTTATAACTTTATTCCTGTTCCATAGGTTCCGACATCCACTTCTGGCCTCCACAGGCACTGCACCTACATGGTGCACATCCATCCATACATGCAGGCAAATACTCACACACAAACTAAAAGTAGGTAAATAAATTTAAAAAAATAAATGCAAATAACCTTCAACTCAGAAATTATACTTCTGGCATAAATCCCCCCTTTTGTTTTGTTTATGTGTTTCTTGTTTTGTTTTGAGACAATGTCTCACAGGGTGGCTTTGAACTCACAGTAGTCCTTCTGCCTCAACTGTCTGAGGCCTGGAATGACAGGCCTGAATCATCACACTTGGCTTCTATAGATTTTGAAAAAAAAAAAAATCTCAGCCTTTGTGCAAGAAACTATCAATGGAAGCAAAATATTATTAAAGTTCTTAAACAAAACAGGTCAACAGCATCAAGCTTCCAGCTCTTGTTCTTTGATGCTAATGGGGGGGGGAAACTGTCTTTATTTATCAAATGATCACAATATTTACTTCAGAGACATGCTGTGGTGCAAACAAATAAGCAAAACTGAACATTGGAGTTTGCTATACAAACTACAAAAACAATTCTCCCATTGATTTTCATTCAAAAGAAATATTTCTCCGTTGGGATAGTAGCTCACTCTTGTAATCCCAGAATTTAGGAGGTTGAAGCAAGAGTATTGTCCTGAGTTCAAGGTCAGCCTAGCCTATACAGTGAGACTCTATTGACAGAGACTTCTCTACTGAGTCCAAGTTCACTCCAAGAAATTCCAGAGAGCTGCTGCCAGTGTGTCAAAGGGGCAGAGGTGGAAGAGAGGATGGGAGGGGCTGAGAAGCACTAGGAGAGACCTGGAAGATAAGCACGGAAGGCAAGCAGATGGGGAAGGCATGCAGATGATGGGCACCATACCTGAGTGCAAGCCACGATGAAGATGAATTATAAAGTTGCACCATGGGCATGAAAGGCTTCTTTGTGAAATATTTGATCCTTGCAGCCAAACCATCCTAGAATCGAGACACTTCCACATAAGCTGCCATCTGGCCACCGTGGCATGCAGTGGTCTTTGATCTCTCTTCACAGCTTTCAGCAGTTAGTGAAGAGGAGCATACCCAAACTCAGAAGCCAGTTTTCTAGAACTGACGTCACAAATGTTCATGCACTGCTCACCTCTCATAGATCTGGAAGGCAGACCTGCCATGCCAGGTTGACATGTGGGCAGAATGCTTCCTTCCTGAGGTTTTGAGCGAGAACAAACTCACACCTCTTTCCTTGCTTCACAGGGCATGGGTAGCCCCTGGCCTTCCTAGACTGGTAGGAAGCCTCCATCATAATACTAAATCCATCTGTGTTTTTTTTTTCTCTATTTAACTTATAAGTCAGGCACAGTGAAACAGTAAGAACAATAAGTGTTGAGAAGATGGGTGACTCAGGAAAGTGCCTACCAAGCAAGGAGGAGAAGCTGAGTTTGATCCCCAGAATTCGTGTTAAAAAGCCAGCTGTGTGCTAGTGCACACTTGTAACCCCCAGAGCTGGAGATGCAGAGACAGGGAGATCTTTGGGGCAGATGAAGTGAGAAGCAGTCTGAAGCAGCAGACTTAGGAAAAGGGGCTGGCTAAAGAAACCCACCCTGACCCTGGAGCCCAGAACCATGGAAACAAACACAGCCTGGATCTGGGACCTGAGCCAAAGAAAGAAACACTTTAACCCCAAACCCAGAACCAAAGAAACATGCCCTGACTCTGAAACCAGTACCAAAGAAACATTCCTGGTCCCTAGAACCAGAGCCAGTAAAAGAAATATGACCTGGCCTTAGAATTAGAGTAAAAAAGCTAAGAAAGGCCTGTGAAAGAAACAGTTTGGCTCTGAAATCAGGGCCATGTCTGCCCCTTACCCACAAAACTAACCAATCCAGAGCATAAAAAACTAACCAACCCCTGCCTAACTCTGCCCCCAGGAGATCCTATATAAACCACCCTGCCTGGTCAGTTGTGGGCTGTTCTCTCCACCCTAGTAGAGGCCGCCACTCTCCTGAACTTCTTCCCAAATAAATCTTTCTCCAAAGAGTTTTGGGTGTGAAGATCTTCATTCGCTGGTGCAGAGAAGATTGCTAAGATGTCCCATAGTGGACTGAGCAGAAAAAACCTTGCTGATAATGCCCCTCAGGGGACTGAGCAAGAAGAAGCTAAACAGAAGAACCATGCTGAAACACCCCTCAGGGACCTGAGCAAGGGGGAGCTGAAAAAGTAACAACTTTTCAGTGGAGCCAGAGGAGATTGCTACATTTCTGCAGGGGTTTCCCCTTGTGCAGAGTGAAGCAAAAAGAAGCAACATCTTAGGCTAGAGAAGAAGCTGAGCTCTGCTAGGAAGCCCCCTTAAGTGGGGGCTGAGCAAAGCTAAGCTGTAGCGGTTCTTTTGGAGAGGAGCAGGATTGCTATAGCCTGTGGGAAGACCATTCCCCCATAGCACCAGGTACAGCCTGACTCCTGAACAGTCAGGACACCTTTTCCTGCTGAGCTGTCCTAGCAGCTCTAAGCCTGACTCTCCTGAGCAGACAGGTTACCTTTCCCTCCAGAGCTGAGCGGTCCCATTGCGGCTCCAGCTGCCAGAGCTGTCCTAGCAGCTCCAGGTGTCTGTCACCTGACTCCTCAGAGTTGCAACACAGTTGCTAACAGTAATGTCACCCTTAAACTCCACCAAAGCGAAAATCTCTTTTTCTACTACACGGGGTCCATCTTTAGGAAGTTTCTAGATTGAATATCAAGACATAGTGACAGAATACTCAACAGGGGTAAAACATCTTGTGTGTTTGGAGGGAAAAAAGACAGGAGCAGGTAGAGCAAAGGAAGTTTCTTTAGTGTGGGTCACCTCAATTAGCCTAATCACAGGCATGCCCAGAGGCTAACCTAAAGAGTCCCTCACATGAGATGTACCTGGAGGCTGGTCTCCTGACAGTATCAACCATTACACTCACTGTAGGAGCCTCCCCTCTTTAAAACTCAGTCTCCACATCTGTAAGAGGAATACAGTGCCACCTATGTAGGTTGGAGAGGCTGAAGTTATGTCGTGGAGCTTCCACTACCATAGTTATCCTGCACTCAGTATGAGCTAATCACAATGCTTGCATATTTGCTTTGGTTTTCTTCACATTTTTATTTGAAGAAAAAAAAAATTTTTTAGTTTTGATTAAAATATAGTTACATTTTCCTCCTCCCCTTTCTTCCGTCTAACCCCTCTCCTATCCTCTCCCACTTACTCCCTCTCAAATTCGTGGTCTCTTTCTCTTTAATTGCTATTGCTTTATGCATATAAGTGCATAAATATATAAATACCACCTGCTGAGTCCATTTTGTGTTGCTTGTACATACCCGATTTCAGGGTTGACCATTTACTTTTGTATTGCCAGTTAGATGGCTCATTTCTGGAGAAGACTAATTCTTCCACCCTCGGCAGGTGTTATTTGCCTGTAGTTCTTTGTTGAGAGCAGGGACCCTATGAGGTTTCCCCCTTCAGTATTAGCATATCTTTGGTGTTATCATCGATTGGGGCTTGTTTAGACAGCCATGTTGTTGAGGTGTCATGGCTGTAGCTTCTCTGTCATTTCTAAGTGACAGAACCTCACTGCATGCTTCTCTGGCTTTTATCTCTTCATCTTTTTTCCCCTCTCTTCAGGGATGTTCCCTAAGCCTTGAGTGCAGGATTTCTGTTATCAGTATCCATCTTTCTATCTCTCTCTAGATAATAGCTCTGCCATGCTCTATTAAAAGCACAGGAGGACGAATTTTGTGGGATCCTCTGTATCTACAGTGTTTATAATAATACTTGGTTCCTAGTCTGCATATAATCAATATGTGGAAAGAACAATTGTCACGGCCACAGTTACCCTCATGTCACCTTGCTGGACACATAGTAGTAACCTTTTAAATGCTTTCTATGTTAATCACAAAAAGGAACTTAGACCATTGCATGGCCTTTTGCATCAGCTGAAGTGAAGGAGGGATGATTTTCTGGCCAGGAGGTGAAAGGGAAAAATTAGTAGCCATCTTGAGAGATGCTCCCTCCCCCCAAAGATATTTGCTGACCAGCCGTTTTAGAACTGACCAGAAGTTGAACTTACAGGAAGATAAGGCTGGGACAATAAATCTATATACCCTGGACTTGGTAAAACAGGATGTGGGGAGTAATGGACTCAACTGACCAAAAATTGAACTTATGGGAAAATAGGACTGGAACAATAAATCTGAATGTATATATCCTGGGTTCAGCAAAAGCAAGACATAGGGAGTAAAACATTTATGTCTCTGCAGATACCCTGAATCCTGTTAGCCATCAGTAACCTCTTGCTTATAGTCCAGCCAGTAACTTCAAAGAACTACCTCACCCCTAGCCCCCTCATCCAAACCCTCTGCATGTAAACCTTTCCCATATAAACCCCTTCAGGTGAGTGCTCAGTGCATTCTCCTCCACCTGCTATGTCAAGTGCTTAGAATATGGACCAAGCCCCAGGCTTGCTTTGTTATTTAAAAAAAACCTCTGTGTAATTGCATCAGATATTGGCTCTGTGGTGGTCTTGCTTGGGGGTCTTGTAACCTGGGCACAACAGAGAGAAGACTTTCTGGCCAGGAGGGATGACTTTCTGGCCGGAACAACCTATGTTAAACCATGGATTAAAAAAGCAGTGAGGGTTCTGTGATAATTCATCTTCATTGTCAACTGGGATGGATGCAGAATCATCTAAAAGATTGAGGTCCAATTCTGTTTGTCTGTGAAAGAATTTGAGACAGAATTTACTGAGGAGGAAAGACTCCCCCTGAATGTGGGCAGAGAAATAATGGAGCTAACAGATGTTATGAATCAAATGGACCTAACTAATATCTCACAAACACAAAAGAATATACTTTCTTCTTAGCACCTCATGGAAATTTCTCTAAAATTGGCTACATACTCCATAACAAAGAAGTCTCATCAGACACAAGGAAATTGAAATAACCTCTTGAATGCTATCAAACCACCATGGATTAAAGCTGGATTTCAGAAACAGAAAGTCTACAAACTTATGGAAACTGAACTCTACTGAATGACTACTGTGTCAAAGAAGAAATAAGGAAAAAAAAAATGAAGACTTCCTAGAATTCAGTGAAAATGATTGCACAACATATCCAAACTTACAGAACACAATGAAAGTTGTGCTAAGAGGAAAGTTCATAGCACTAAGTGTCTTCATAAAGAAAGTGAAAAAATCTCATACTAACAACTTAACAGCAAGATCTGTTAGTTCTAGATCTAGAACTAACCTGAAAGATCTAGAACAAAAAGAAGCAAACATACCCAAGAGGAATAGAAGGCAGGAAATAATCAAACTGAGGGCTGAAATCAATAAAATAGAAACAGAGAAAATGATACAAAAATCAATGAAACAAGGAATTGATTCTTTGAGAAAATCAGAAAGACAGACAAATCCTTATCTAAACTGACTAAAGACACAGAGAGAATATGCAAATTAACAAAGTCAGGGACGAGGGGACATAGCAACAGACACTGTGAAAATCCAAAAAATCATTAGGCCATACTTTGAAAACCTGTACTCCACAATACTGGAAAATCTAAAAGAAATATATAGTTTTCTCCATAGATACCACTTTGCCAAAGTTAAATCAAGATCAGATAAACAATTTGAATAAACCTATAATCCCTAAGGAAATAAAAGTAGTCATTTAAAGTCTCCCCCCCCCCAAAACAAAACAAAAACAAAACAAAACAAAACAAAAAAAAAAAAAACCCTGGACCAAACAGTTTTAATACAGAATTCCATCAGACTTTCAAAGAAGAGTTAATGCCAATACTTCTCAAATTATTCCACAACACAGAAACAGAAGGAACATTGCCAAATTCATTTTATGAGGCCACAGTCACTCTCATACTCAAACCACACAAAGATTCAACAAAGAAAGAGGATTACAGACCAATTCCCCTCAAGAACATAGATGCCAAAATACTCAATAAAATGCAAGCTACACCCAGTGTCTCAATTCACTTCCTGTTGCCTTTGGATCAAGATGTAGAATTCTCAGCAGTACCATATCAGCCTGCATGTCACCATGTCCCACTACGATGATAATGAACTAAATCTCTGAAACTGTAAGCCACATCAATTAAATGCTTTTAATTATAAGAGACGCCACGGCCATGGTGTCTCTTCACATCAATAGAAATCCTAAAAAACAGAAATTGGTACCAGGATCTGGGGTATTGCTGTGATAGGCCTAAGTATGCTTTTGTTGGAAGAAATATGGACCTTTGGACTGTGGATTAGAAAAGCAATTGAATGCAAAGTGCTGCTTAATGGGCCATACCAGTAGGAGCATGGACGACAGTGGTGCTGACTGTGATCTGATGAATGGTGGGGGCTGGCTCAAGAGGTTTCAGAGGAGAAGAATATTGGTATGTGGTCTAGACACCATTCTTGTGATCTTTTGGTGAAGAATGTGACTGCTTTTTGCCCTTGTCTGAAGAGTCTGCCTGAGGCTAAAGTGAAGAGTTTTTGAGCAATTTCATTGGCAGAGGAAATCTCAAAACAGCTGAGTACAGACTCTATTGTCTGTTTATTAGTGTTAACTCTAATAAAGATTTCTAATGAAAAGGAGCAAGCCAGTAAGCAGCACCCCTTCATGGCCTCTGCATCAGTTCCTACCTCCAGGATCCTGCTCTGTTTGAGTTTCTGTCTTGACTTCCTATGGTGATGAACAGCAATACTGAAGTGTAAGCTGAATAAACCCTATTCTCCCAGCTTGCTTTTTGGTCATGGTGTTCATTACAGCAATAGAAACACTAACTAAGAAACTCATGGTAATCATTTTGCTTCAACCTCTTAGTGCTTGGATTCCATGTATATAACATCACACTAGCTCAAGACACAGGGACACTCTACCTTTCTTCCTCAGTCTACCTCCAGTTCTTAGCTGGCTGCCTGCTGGGATTAGCTCTTACAAAGCTTTCTCTAGCTGTTCTTCTGTTCTCTTTTCTGTTCTGATCACTGGCCAGTCTCTTCCCCTTCATTGGTCACAATTCCCAATAGAGGAATGAAAGGTTTGGGTCACAGATGGCAAAAATACAACTTGGGGTATTTTTAGCAAGCATCAGGTTGCTATAAGGAAACTTTTTACCATGAACACAATGAGCAGGCTACAAGCTGGGGCTGGGACTCCATTTGCAGTGATTCTATAGGGCACCACATAAAAGCAGACTTGGAGTCACATGCCTACAATCCTTGCATTCCAGAGGTGGAGACAGGAGGACCAGTAGTCAGCCTCAGTTACATGGCGAGTTCAAGGCCACCTGAGATATGTGAGACTGTCTCAAAAGAAGAAAGAAACAAGCTGGGAAAGCCAGCTGTGTAGCTGGTTATCATCCATAGGCGTCCATGGGGCAGAAATCGGGGGCTCAATGTCCTCTTCCTTACAGTGACAGAAAGCAGAGCTGGCCAGCATGGTGGCCCATTCCTGTGAGCCCAGTACTCTAGAAGCTGAGGCAGGAGGATCAACAGTGAGTTTCATGCTGACCTGGGCTATATTATGAGTTCTAGGCCAGCCCCAGGCTATGAGTGAGACCCTGTTTACAAAAATTAAAACAAGAAAACAAAAGCCATGGCCCCTGAGCAGGAGAGCTTGTTCTGTCTGCTCAGGAGAAGACGTGTGGAGAACGCAGCCGGCTGCGCTCGCTCTCCCACTGAGGCTGCACTCAACTGCAGAAAGTATCTGGAAATTGCCAGTGCCATTAGGAAGAGGAAGTGAATGCTAAACAGCCAAATACTGTTTGCACTCAAAGTCCTTGACTTATCACATCAGCATAATTAATGATTCCAGTTCCATGATTTCCTCTTGAGTTTTTAAAGTGAATACTGTTTTTTCTTCTGTTTTGTTGAAATTCGAAACTTATGTACTGGGCTTGGTTCCTTTTCCTATGAGTCAGTGACCTTATGAACATGAACTGCCTCACCCCTGGATTAAGACCAGGAATAAAGTTCCCTTTTTCCCTGCTCCACCCCAGGAAAAAATGTTCTCCCCCCCATTTCATAATTCTTTCTACTCTTTGGAAAATAGTCAGCCATTGAAGCCAAATTATTTTTTCAACTTTTCATGGAAAAATTGACTGTATTAAAAGAAAAATTATCTGAGTATAGAGGCACAAACTTCTAATCCTAGGATTGAGTATATTGGGTCAGGAGGATCAGGAGGAGTCCAAGGCCATCCTCAGCAACCAAGCCTGCTTGAACACAGCCTGGCCTACATGGGACCTTGTCTTAAAGCAAACAAAATCTAAAGAGAATGGCATAGTAATTCTCTTGAGGCAACTCCAGCAATTCTTCTATCCACACATGCTCCACATACAAGCGTCCTACATGTTGTTTTAACACCCCCAGAGAGGTATAATTCTAAAGATAATAGAAGCTAATGTGATTTTGCCCTTAATAGTTCAGTATATACCCCCAAAATGTTAGAATCCTAAATACACACAAGCACACCTCATTACCTAACTGAACATATTGGTTAAAACTTTCTTCATATTATCAAATATCTAGGCAATGTGGTCAGTGTTACCCAACTATTTCATATATTTCTAGATCACTCAGGATCCAAATATGGTCTCTATCCATTTCAGGCAAATATTTTAAGAATGGCTGGGTGCTGTAATTCCAGCAGTTTGGAGGTGGAGGCAGGAAGATCAGGAGTTCAAGGTCAACCTTGGCTACATAGCCAATTTAATGCCGGCCTAGGCTATGCTCTACCATATCTCAAAAAAGAAGCTTTTTAGAGGGGGGCCAGCAGGATGGCTGGACAGGTAAATGTGCTTACTGCCAAGGCCGACAACCTGAATTCCATCCATCGAAACCATGTGGCAGAAGGAGAGAACCAACTCCTACAAGCATGCTGTAGTGCGTGCGCGCGCACACACACACACACAAAACAGATAGAATACAATATTTTTTTTAAAAAGAAACTGAAGAGACCTCAACACTTGCTTCAAAGTTTACAATATCAATTTTTAGTTTCAATCTAATTCTCTTTTATTTTAAAATGTAGATGTGGGGCCAGAGATACGGCTCAGTGGGTAAAGATGTCTGTCATCAAAGCTTTTATATATTTTATATATATGAGTATATATACTCATTATATATATATATATATATATATATATGAGTATATTGCCTACATATATGTCTATGTACCATGTATGTGCTTGGTACCCATGGAGGTCAGAAGAGGGTGTTGGACCCCATGAAACTGGAGTTATAGACAGTAATGAGCTGCTGTACAGGCACTGGGATTGAACCCAGTTCCTTTGCAAGAACAGCCCGTGCTCTTAACCCCTGAGCCATCTCTGCAGCCCCCAGTTTTATTACTTATTTATTTAATGTGTCTGAGTGCTTTGTCTTTATGTGTGCCTGTGCACTGTTTGTATGACTGGTGCCCTTGAAGGTCAGAAGAGGGCTTCAGATCCCCTAGAACTGGAATTATAGATGGTTGTGAGCCACCAGATGGTGCTGGGAATCAAACCTGGCTCCTCTGGAAGAACAGCCAGTGCTGTTAACCACTGAGCCACCGCTCCAGCCACAAATATATCCATATATTTTTAAATTTTATCCATTGAGAAGAAGATGGATCAAACGTCACTTTGGACCTCCTGTTCATTCCTTACGAAGGACCCAGACACTTTCACCTTCTAGCGATCAGCTCTAACCCAGTTGTCCTGCCCAAGAAGCACCTGGCACGATCTTCTAGTATAATCTTGTTTAAATAAAACACAATTGCTCTGCTGTCTCCTTGTGAACAGACAGCCACCCAGCAGCTGGTGACATTGTGTACAAACTGCTCGTTTGCCAGCTTTAGTTCCTTTCTCTCTGAAATAGAAAGGTAAGTACATCTCTCCCTCCTGCGGCTCTTAATCTGTAAAAGGTAGACTCAAGCTTGGTCCATACGGTGTCTCTGGAGTGCTGTGTCTCTCACACATCCCCTCTAGACAAATCATGCTGCCCATGCCTGATAGAAAGTGCATTCCCCAAATTATGAGCTGGACATGGTGTTTATCCTCTGTAATCCCAGCACTCAGAGGCCAAGGAAGGATGACCATGAGTTCAAGGCCAACTGGGATATATAGTGAGTTCTAGACTGACGTGAGCTATAAAGTGAGACCCTGCTTTTAAAAACAAAAACAAAAACAAAAACAAAACTGTAAGATATGTTGTAAAATATTCTCTGAAATTTGATTGGATATGGGCTTTTTTAAAAAGCAGAGATAGGTTTTTATGAAAAGATATTTTTAAAATACAGATGTTTAAATAGAAGAGTTTAAGAAGACTTTTAAGAGAGAAAGAGAGGTGCTCAGAAAGACACACTCAGAGTGTGGGTGTGCCTTCTCTAAAAGAGTCCCTTGGACATGGATTTTGAAGAGAAATGTTCTAATTTTTCCTCCCACTTTTGAGTTTTAGCTTCAGAATTCTATTTAGTCACTAAATTCAGCAGACTGGCTAGTGAACAGAACTTTGGGGTGGGAGGAAAGGGTGCCCAGGCTGACCTCGACATTTGCTATGCAGCTGCAGATGACTTGGAACTCCTGATTCTCCTGCTTCACTTCCCAAATGCTGGAGTACACAGGCATGCACCATGACGCCTGTCTCAGGAGACTGAAATGTAAACTAAAGAGTTTCCAACAATCTAACATCTGTACAGTACACACCAGGTATTGAGTGATGGCCATGATGACCTGTTTGGAAGAGATATTCATTCTTTGGCTGATAACGTCAACATTAATTTCTTCTAAAATGTTAGAGGCAGAAATTCAAAAGGAAAACCTGTTGTGAATACACGGCAGCCTCCACGAGGCCATGCTGGTGGAACTCGAATGACCACTTACGGCATTACAGAGCAATCCCAAACACTGTGCACTTTAACTTTCGGGGTGAGAAACCATTTGGCTTGTAAGAGGAAAAAGTGAACCCCGAGCATCTGCTGGCTCAACAGCTAACTGCTTGAGCTGGTGAGTCAGACAGATAGGCAGCCTATCTTGGAGTAACAGACACACAGCCTGTCTCACAGTGGTACAACGCCTTTCCTGGAGAAGTCAACCCCTGCCTCGTGGTTCCCTTCCCCCTTTCTGGGAACAACAGTGTGCTGAGTGCCGCCTTCTTCTGACTTCTAATACGGTCTTCCACCTTCATTACACACACAGCCTTCCCAGTACCCTCAGTGAGTCCACCAGCTGAAGCTTTGAGGACAGAAAATCCAAGTGAGGGTGTCAGGTCATGAAATGTCCTTGGCTTTCCTGGCATTGGCTCCAAGCTTCTGCAGCTCCAAAAACCTGACTTCCCCCAGTTAGCCCCACCCTCCAGCAGCTTTTCTTCTTCTCTTCTTTGTCTCCTCCCCTCCTCCTCTTCTTTCTCTCTCTCTCTCTCTCTCTCTCTCTCTCTCTCTCTCTCTCTCATTTTTTCTCTCTTTGTTTCTCTGTGTGTGTGTGTTATATGCGTGTATGAAAGCTTGTGTGCACAAGTGTACACATGCATGCATGTTTACATGAAGGCATACATGTACTTACGTACATGTGTGCTGAGGCCACAGAACAGCCCTGGGTGCCATTTTTCAGAGCCATTCACCTTATTTTTTGAGACAGGCTCTCCCCCTGGCCTGAAGCTCACCGAGTAAGTAGGCTAGGCTGACTGCCCAGCAAGCCTCAGGGATCTGCCAGGCTCCGCCTTTGCAGAACTGGACTTTATAAAAATACAGGTTCTAGGAATTGAACTCCGGTCCTTGTGCTTGCAAAGCACACCTTTGCCAGCTGAGCTGCCCCCATGCTGTTTGCTGCTAGATCCTTCAGAAGTCTTCGTTTGCTCTCCTTACTCTTTCCTTCTCAGGCACAGGGAGTTCTCATGCCTCCTAAAAGCTGGGGTTCCCTCGTTTGCACCTCTACATTCTCCAATCATCTTTGGGTACTTTGGTTCCACTTCATAGCTCTGGTGGCTCACTCTTGCTGAAGTAAGTGTGGTAGGGTTTTGAGACCCCGGCCAATGCTCCCTTGAACTGCAAAAAGGTACTCCCCTGTGGACGAGCTCTGCTCCTGAAAAGCAGAGGGCTCTGGCTCTCTGCGTCCTTCTGGCCATGGATTGTGGAGAGGTTGGAATGTTGAAGGTCCAGAGCCTAATGATCATTTAAATTGGGCTATCTCTGACCTCATTAAGAGCCACATTCATTGCCCACCTCTGTGTCTGACCTAACATCTTTGTGACTATCACACAAAACCTTTTAGGATGTTTCAACAGGCCACTGGTATGCTAGTAAGGTTTTGTCAATTTGACACAGACTAGAGTCACCTGGGAGGAAGGAACCTCTGTTGACCGAATGCCTCCTCCGATGGGCCTGTGGACATGTCTTTGTGTCTCCTTGATTGGTGACTGACACGGGAGGCCCCGCCCACTAGGGTTGTTCCTACCCTTAAGCAGGAGGTTCTGGGACTGTAAGCTGAAGAATGAAATCAACCTTTCCCTCCCCAAGTTGCTTTTGGTCATGGAATTTATTACAGAAACAGAACACAAATGAGAACCACTGGCTGCCACCCACCCCATCGCTAAGAATGCCATCAGGTAGCATCTATGGCAGAGGCCTCCTGCTTCACTGGAACCACCCCCTGGCACTCTCCTAACATACCTGAAAACTGCCTTGTGCTATGGCTTTCTTTGTTCTGTTGCTGTACGTGAGTTTCTGCTAAGGGACTGTTGCTATGCTGAAACAGGGGATTTAGGGTAAACTGCCTCTGTATGCCCAGGCCATGGGCACTCAAACTGGGCTCCAGAATAAGTGGCCTCTTATCCTCTTGAGGGGTGACTTCTAGAGTTCTAGAAAGCATAGTAGATTAACTGCAGTAAAGGAGCAAGTTTTTTAAATTTCAAAATAACTGCAGTAAGGACTTTGAATGTTCTCTATATAAAGAAGTAGAAAATGCTTGAGAAATTGGAAAAACTCATTGCCCTGACTGGATTATTATAGACTGTATACATGCAATTTGAAAACATAACAGGTGAATATATTTGTGATAACACCAGATAACACAGCCACGGGCCACTGAAAATGATGTTCAGGCATGTTTTATTACCTGAAGCATTGGCTTTATCATCATTGTCTCCATTGGGAAAACATATCCAGTATGGATTTTCATTATTTTTAAGACTTATTTTTATTATTTTTTAATTATGTGTAAGTATGTGTCGTGTGGATATGTGCGTGTGAGTGCAGGTGCCCAAAGAGGCCAGAGATGTTAAATCCACTGGAGTTGAATTACAGACAGTTGTGGGCTGCCTGCTATGGGTGCTGGGAATGGAATCTGGGTCCTCTGGAGGAGCAGAAAATATTCTTAATCATTAAGCCATCTCCAGTGCAGTTTGGTTAGTTGGTTGGTTTGATTTGGTTTTGTTTTGTTTTTGTTTTTTTGAGACAGGGTTTCTCTGTGTAGCCTTGGCTGTCCTGGAACTCATTCTGTAGACCAGGCTGGCCTCAAACTCATAGATTTGCCTGCCTCTGCCTCCCGAGTGCTAGGATTAGAGGCCTGTGCCACCACTACATGGCTCGTCTGTTTAATTATTAGCTGAATTTATTCAACAGAAAAACGATCATATTAACCTGACTTCTTTCCATTTACTTTACCTACAACTAATTTCCAAGTTTTGAAAAAGTTAAAGCTGCAACATGTTGCTAAAATGGGTGTCCAGACTTCCATTTTGTTACTACCCTTTCGTTATTCGGGTTGTTTCCAGTTTTGTTTTTATTAGAAATAATCACTCTAAAGAGTGGTGTGTATGTCAGCTGTTCACATCTAAAGAGGTCTACACCAGTGTGTCTAGTTGTTATCTCTGAATATTCATCTCCAACTGGTGTAGCAGTTGTGTGCTTTTATGAATTTGACTAACCCCACAGTCAATCAAGGTGTTCCCCATCCCTATCCAAACATCAATTAGTCCTAACTCCAGCTAATTAGCGCATAGACTTCCCCAGCAGATGTGAAAAAGGATGAGTTCCCAGGTGCTATCGGCAGCCATGTTGGAACCATAGACATTGACTAGAGAATACAGCTAACATCCAAGGAAAAACAAAGTTAAAATTCTCATAGAGAAGAAAGTCAGGGTAGTGATTGAATCATATCAAATTCCATGTTAATTCATTTAAAAACTGGTTGTAGATGACCGGAGAAAGAGCTTGGTAGTTAAGTGTATATACTGCTCTTACAGACAACCCAAGTTCAGTTCCCAGCATTCAAGCTGGGAGCTTAAAATGACCTGTGATTCCAGATCCAAGGGAGTCCAAAGCCTCTGGCCTCCTTGGGCCCATGCACATACTCCCACACAGCTACATAAAAATGAAATAAATCTTTTAAAAACTACTTTTTATGGGACAGGAGAGGTAGCTAGGCAGTTAAGGAGGGATGACTCAGAGGTTAAGAGTGCTTGCTGCCATGTCATGAGGACTAGAGTTTAGATAGATCCCAGCACCCACATCTGGCAGCTCACAAACACCTGTAACTCCAGCTCCAAGGGATCTGATGCTCTCTCTTGGCCTCCGAAAGTTCCCGAACACACAAGTACGCATACACTCCCCATACACATAAATAATAAAAATATAAATCTAAAAAGCGTTCTACACACAGAGACAGAATGAAGAAACGCTGCAGCAAACAGCTGTGTCTCCCTTAGGCTTTATCATATTTTGGCCTCTTTGTCTCAGACATGGGATGCTTTTTCTGCCTTTTCTAAAGAATGCACAGAAACACTGTGGACTTCGGATATTTTTCAGGCTGGAAAGGTTGTTGATGTCTTATTGATGGCCTTAGGTGGTGATATCCCTTTGATTTTCCATAGAGATAACCATATTTATGTAAATTAGACAGTATTCTCTCCTACAGATGTCCAGGAGCAACTTCTTTCCAGCACTAGGGATTGAGAGCAGGGCCTTGCTCATGTTGACAAGTGCTTTGCTCTAAGGTGCAGCCCCTGCCCCAGCCAACAGCCTACACTAAGAGCTCTTCTTCAGCGCTTCTGACTTCTTTACCCAACTTCATTCAGGTGCCGCTTAACAGCACCTCTGTGCCCGTGTGGCGGCTCAGCAGCACTCACACAGACAGCACGGAAGGAGGAGAGATTAACCCGCCGCCACGAGCATTGACAGAGGGGGACTTAGGAAGCGGAAAGAGCTTCACCCTTTCCTTTATCTCAGGTAGTTCCGACAGGCGGGTCCGAGGCTTCTGAGAAAGTCTTAGGAGTTCAAGCAACATTGTGGCAAGGAGGCACTTGATGTCTGGACACACTAGTCACATTCTCTCTGCAACGTTGCCTGGAGTGGTGACAGCTAGCATGCTTGCCTTGTTTCTTACACCAGTAGGGACACGTCTGATCTTGGGTGGAGAGCAATATTAGGAAAGGCGCAAATGGGTATCTCGGTCCTAAGTGAATGATCCTGTGATGACTCATTTATGTTGTCAACTTGACTGCATTTAGAATAACCCAGGACGGGGCTGGAGAGATGGTTCAGGGGTTAAGAGCACTGACTGCTCTTCCAGAGGTCCTGAGTTCAGTTGTTGATTACAGATTACCTGAGTTCAGTTGCTGTTCCAGAGGTCCTGAGTTCAGTTGTTGATTACAGAGACAAAAAAAAAAAAATAGCTAATACACTTCCCAAAGGACGGCCACTGCTGCTGGACATAATACCAATCTTTCCATCAGTCTTTCTCCTTAAATACCAAGGGGACATAGTAGCTGAGGTGGCTAGCAGGCATTCCCCTTGTCAAAGCATGACCCAATGATGCATATACTAAGAACCGAGGTCTGAGTCCTTAGCACAGCACCATTGCCACCTGGTGGCAGCCAGGCTATACCAGGACACACACATCCACCATAGAAAGACAAGTGATTCTTCTTCATGGAAATTGGTTCTAGTCTCAATTTGGATCTGCTTTCAGAGTCCGGACACATCACACTGCACAGCTATCATGAGGTGGTTCCTTTCATTGACAACTCAACAAGTCTACAGTCATCTAGGAGATACACAGTCGTGTGTGTGTGTGTGTGTGTGTGTGTGTGTGTGTGTGTGTGTGTGTGTAAGCATTCCCAGAGAGGTTTCACTGAGGAGGAAAGAATCATCCTGAATGTGGACTGGACTGTCATGAGTTGAGATTCTGGACTGAATAAAAGCGATCTGAGCGCCAGCATTCATCTCTCTCTGCATCCCAATGATAGGTGCAGTGCGACCAGCGTATCGCACTCCTGCTGCTGTGCCTTCGCCGTCATGATGGACTGTCCCCTCAAAGTGTGAGCTCAATACGCCCTTCCTTAAGTTTCTTCTGCCAGACAATTTGTCACAGCGATGAGATGCTAATACAATCATCATTGTATTCCATGTAGTATTTTTACTTCTAGCAAAGACACTTAGTTCACAGCAAAAGGAGCAGAGCAGTGGGCACGTGGCTTTGGAATGCACCGGTCTTCATCATTGCAGTTTTGAGACTGGCCTCAAACTTGCAATGTAGCCAAGAACCACTTTGAACTCTCAACTCTCCTGCTTCTCCCAACTGCTAGGATGGAAGGTGTATACCACCACACCTTCTCAATTTCACTGGCTGTGGGAGATGGCTGGAGTCCAGCTCCGATCTACCGAAGGGTTCTTGTGAGGAGGAGAGAGGAATGAGGAAGTATGAGATAGAAAGAAGGAGATGATATGAAAGACAGACACAGAATAGCTTTGGGAGGGCCCTAGGTCAATGCCCAGTCGCCTAGAGGTTTATTCCAAAGAACTTTTTATACAATGCTAAGAGGCGAGGCAAAAGACCTCTCCCTTTCAAAATCAAAGCATAATGTACAGCCAAGTGTAGGCCCTTCAAAACACCTGGTAAACACGCCTGTGGCCCAATCATCCCATTATGCAGCCCTGCTAGGTAAAGCAAGCTCAGATTCTCTGACCTTGAGTAATTTGGGCCCCCACAAGTGGCCTTATCCATGTCCTAGAAAGCAAGGGGATTCCTACTAGCAAGCTAGGAATGGGTTAGCCAAAACTTAAGTTATAGATAGTGCCAGTTAGGGGACAATACTTTAGAAGAGTATGTTCTCACAGACTGCCACTTGTAAACTTATATGACAACCCATGTCTGGTGTCCTTCCTCCCATAGGTCTGGCTTTCTAGGGGAGGATAATTCTGCTTATTTTCTTATCTAACAGCTGTAGGATTCTACATCCCTTCCCATGATGCTGAGTCCTATTGGTTGGAGGGTGGTAATGCCAACAGCAGGGTTTCCCCCTCCCGCTGAAATGAAGGGCACAGGAAGACAATGTCTAGACACTGGGGTGACAGATCCAGATACAAAAGGGAAATCAGGTTGCTGCTACACAGCAGGGCCTAGGAAGTCTATAGGGAAACCCAAAGAATTCTCAAAGACAACTTGTGCTGGCCAGGTTTAATATCAACTGGACACAAGCTAGAACAGTGGTTCTCAACCCTCCTGACACTGTGACCCTTTAATACAGTTCCTCATGTTGTGGTGACCCCCAACCATAAAATTATTTTCATTGCTACTTCATAAATGTACTTTTACTACCTTTATGAATTGTAAAGTAAATATCTGTTATGCAGGACGGTCTTAGATGACCCCTGTGAAAGGGTCATTTGACCTCCAAAGGGGTCTTGACCCACAAGTTGAGAATCATTGATCGAGGAGGGACCTTCAATTAAGAAAATGTCTTCAAGGCAGGTGGTGACCCACGCCTTTAATCCCAGCACTCAGGAGGCAGAGGCAGGCGGATCTCTGTGAGTTTGAGGCCAGCCTGGTCTACAAAGCAAGTTTGAGGACAGTCAGAGTTCCAGGACACAGAGAAACCCTATATCAAAAAAGGAAGAAAGAAAGAAAGAAAGAAAGAAAGAAAGAAAGAAAGAAAGAAAGAAAGAAAGAAAGAAGGGAGGGAGGGAGGGAGGGAGGGAGGGAGGGGAGAGGGAGGGAGGGAGGGAGGGAAGGAAGGAAAGGAAAGGAAAGGAAAGGAAAGGAAAGGAAAGGAAAGGAAAGGAAGTGAAAAGAAAAAGAAAAAAGAAAATGTCTCTACAAGATGAGATGTAAGCAAGCCTGTAGGGCATTTTCTTAATTAGTAATTGATGTAGGAGGGCCCAGCTCATTGTGGGTAAGGAGACCCCTGGGCTAGTAGTCCTATATTCTAAGAGAAAGCAGTCTGAACAATCCAGTAACAGCACTCCTCCATGGCCTCTGCATCAGCTCCAGGTTCCTGCTCTGCTTGAGTTCCTGTTCTGACTCTCCTCCGTGATGGACTGTTACCTAGAGGTAAGTGAAATAAAGCCTTTCTTCCCCAACTTACTTTTGATCGTGGTGGTTTATCACAGCAGTAGAAACCCCCCAGCTAAGACACAACTTAATATCGCTGTTGTCTTGGTTAGAGTTACTATTGCTGAGATGAAACATCATGACCAAACGCAGTTTGGGGAGGAAAGGGGTTGTTTGGCTTACACTTCCACCTCTCTGTTCATCAATGAAGAAAGTCAGAACAGGAACTCAAACAGCAGGAACCTGGCTGCAGGAGCTGATACAGAGTTCATGAAGGGGCGCTGCTTACTGGCTTGCTCCTCGTGGCTTGTTCCTCCTGTTCTCTTACAGAACCTAGGACTACCAGCCCAGGGATGGCACTATCTACAACGGGCTAGGTCCTCCCTTAATCACTAGTTAAGAAGATGCCCTGCAGGCTTTCCTGCAGCCAGATCTTCTGGAGGCATTTTCTCAATCAAGGTTCCCTTCCTCTTAGATGAGTATAGTTTGTGTCAAGATATATAAAACTAGCCAGGGGCTAGAGAGATGGCTCAAAGTTTAAGAGCACTGACTACTCTTCCAGAGGTCCTGAGTTCAGTTCTCAGAAACCACATGGTGGTTCACAACCATCTGTAATGAGGCCTGGTGCCCTCTTCTGGCCTGCAGTCATACATGCTGTATACATAAGAAGTAAATAAATCTTATTAAAAAAAAAAAGCCAAAAAAACAAATAAACAAAAAAAAAAAAAAAAAACTAGTCAGCACACCCATGTTCAGTACTATAAGAAAGAAAATTGACAATCAGGAGCCTGGAAGAAGTAGCCCAAGCCATTTCTAGTACCTGATATGTACTGGAAGCAAGTTTCAGGCTGGACTGCCTTCCTCATCCTAAGTGCTGTGTTGTGGTACCCATGGGGATTACAAGAGCTGTGCCACTGTAAACTTGAGCAGGTCCTCTGTCTTCTCACTTACAAGAGACAGTGCTGGCATGCAGACTGTTTCCATACATCTCACAGAACTACTATACCATCCGAGGCACCAGCCTTCAGGCACATAGGACATGACCAGCCCTCAGACCACCCTCACCACCCCAGGACTACAGAGGGAGAGATGGTGCATCTGTGTGAGAACCTAGAACCTGCAGGTCATAGACTCACCACCCAGAATCCATCTTGCTACTCCAGGGGCTGGGCCTGGGCAAACCCATGCAGAAAAACTCAAAACAAACAAACAAACAAACAACAGATGTGCTCTATGCATAGCTCTACAAAGTGACAAAGAGTACCTGTTAAAGAATTCAGCCGGGCGTTGGTGGCGCACGCCTTTAATCCCAGCACTCGGGAGGCAGAGCCAGGCGGATCTCTGTGAGTTCGAGGCCAGCCTGGGCTACCAAGTGAGCTCCAGGAAAGGCGCAAAGCTACACAGAGAAACCCTGTCTTGAAAAACCAAAAAAAAAAAGAATTCATGTGTTCACCTATAGACACATGATTTTTAATAAAGAAGCAAGAAATATAACTAGAAAACAAAAGACAGCATCTTCAACAAATGATACTAGTCAAACTGGATGGCTGCATGTAGAAGAATCTGTAGTTATCACCCCATACAAAACTCAACTCCAAATGGATTAAAGACCTTAACATAAAGCCAGATACACTGAAACTGATAGAATAGAGAGTGGAGAACAGCCTTGAACTCATTAGCACAGGAGAAGACTTTCTGAACAAAATACCATTAGTACAGGCACTAAGATCAACAGTCAATAAATGGGACCTCATGAAACTGAAAAGCTTCTGCACAGCAAAGGTCACCATCATTCAGACAAAGCAGCAGCATACAGACTCTGGAAAAAAAATTCTACCAACTACACATCCAATAGAAGACTAATATCCAAAATATAGAAAGAACTCAAAAAACTAAATATAAAGAAAACAAATAACTCCATTAAAAAATGGAGTACAGATCTAAACAGAAAATTCTCAAAAGAGGAAACTCAAATGGCTGAGAAATGCTTAAAGAAATGTTTAATATCCTTAGTCAACAGTGAAATGCAAATCAAGATTCCTTTAAGATTCCATCTTATACCTGTCCAAATTGCTGGGATCAATAAAAAAGTGATAGCTTATTCTGGAAAGGTGTGGAGCAAGGGGAACATTCATCTACTGCTGGTAAGGGTGTAAACATTTCCAGCCACCATAGAAATCAGTGCAGCATTTCCTCAGGAAGATGGGAATCAATCTACTTCAAGGTCCAGCTATACCACTCTTGGGCAAATACCCAAGGTCACTTCATCCAATCACAGAAACACTTGCTCAACCATGTTCATTTCTGTTCTATTTATAATAGCCAGAAACTGGAAACAACATAGATGTCCCTCAACAAAATAATAGAGAAAATGTAGTATATTTACACAATTGAGTATTAACCAGTCATTAAATAAATTGAAATCTCGAGCTGGGCAATGGTGGTGCATGCCTTTAATCCTAGCACTTGGGAGGCAGAGGTAGACCAATCTCTATGAGTTTGAGGCCAGCCTGGTCTACAGAGCAAGTTCCATGACAGCCAAGGCTACACAGAGAAACCCTGTTTTGGAAAAAAAAAAAAAATGAAATCATGAAATTTGCTTAAATGGGTGGAACTAGAAAAAAAAATCATCCTGAGTGAGGTATCCCAGATCCAGAAAGACAAATATGGTTTGTTTTTACTTACATGTGGATATTAGCTGTTAAGTCAATGATAACCAAGAACCACAGAGGTTAAGTATGGAATAAAGGACTAGGGGTTGGGGGAGAGTAGATCTCCCTAGAAAAGTGGAATAGAATAGATAGTTATGGATGGACGTGGGGGAGACTGGGATGGGAGGATGAAATGGAGAGGAGGAAGGAAAAGGGGGATGAGGGTGGAATATGGGGAGAGACAGCTAAAGTTAAGGGCCATTTGAGGAGTAGTATGGAGACCTAACACACTAGAAGTTTCCAATATATACATATATGAAGATGATCTAAGTGAAGTTGCCAAATAATAATGAGGGTGCCCCAACTAGACATCTCTTGTCCCCTCATGAACTTCCAGTGCTGGGATTGGGTTACATCTAACTGATTTGTTGTCCAGTGGGTTCCCTGAGAACCCCCAAACAACCGAGGCTGTTGCCAAGACTACAGTTTGCTCTCCACAAAATGGCAAGGCCCCATTGCTGAAGACAACACAACTCACTGAAGTCGAGCTGGCACCCATATAGAGCGTTCACCCGCTATGTGCTAGCGTCTTTGGTACAGAAAAGTGCTCTGTCTGCTACCAAAGGAGAAACTCAAACAGGAGCCCAGCTTCAAAATTTTGATCTGCAATGGTGTTGCCTGTAAAATATGGTAGTGCAACGGTGGCACGTGGTTTGTGGGAGTAACCGACCAGTATCTGATTTGATTTACAGCCCACTGCAAGAGCTTGAACCCATACCCAACACTGCCTGGGTGACCAAGAACTTGAAACCAAATAGCCCAGGGACATAGGGTGAAACCAAATACTACTGTTCTAAACAAACAAACAAACAAACAAACAACAACAAAAGCAGCACTAAAATGACTCCTAATGACATTCTGCCATCTTCGTAGTTCAGTGCCTTGCTCAGCCATCGTCAGGGAAGCTTCCTCCTACAGCAGCTGGGAACAATACAGAGACCCACAGCCAGACATCATTCAGAAAGTGAGACCTTTGAACGCACAGCACTAAACCGGGTGTCTCCATCAAATCCCTTCCCTCGGGGCTCAGGAAACCCTGAAGAAGGGGAGGTAGAAAGAGTGTAAGAGCAAGAGAGGATGGGAGGCAAGAAAGCAAGGCCCTCTAGATCAACAAGAGCAGAGCACATATAAACTCTGAGAGACTGTAGCAGCATGCACAGACCTGCATGCGTCTGCATCAGTTAGGGTTCTAGAGCTGAGAGAAATGAGCACAAGCCCCTGTCCATCGCCCAGAAACAATCACCAACTGATAACCACTCGCAAGTGGAAACTTAGTTTCCTCCTAGGGAGCCTCACTGGGCAAACAAACTGCTCTTAGAGGTAGGCTGCCTTACAGATCTGGGTGGTCTGTGCAGCCACCAGGTGTGGTAATGTCTGGGCCGAGCTGCTGCCGAGGGCCATGTCTGGGTCCATGGTCCTGCTGCAGCTGGGGTCTGTGATGGATTTTGTTAACACAGGGCTCATTGGAGCAACGCTGTAGAGCCAGGCCTTTGGACATGAAGCAGGAGAGCTTGCCTCCCCCCTCCCTCAGAGAGAGAGAGAGAGAGAGAGAGAGAGAGAGAGAGATGGGGGGAGGAGACTCACCCCTCACTACAGGTGTACATCTCACTCGCCTGGGCAGCACACTAGAGCTAACCTTGTATTTGGGGGCACAGGGGAGCCAACCCTGAGGGTGTGAGAGCAGGAGAGCTGATCCCACCCCCCTCCTCTGCCATGTGGTGGCATGGGTGAGGGAAAGATGCCCTCCCCACTCACTCATTAGGTTTTCTTTACCCCAATAATAGGTTTTTCCACCTACATAGTAAGCCAGATCAAGCCACATTGAGAACATAAAAGACCAGGTTTATTCTGGGCAAAACAGCTCCCGGGTGTCTCCTCCAGCCCCCAGAGATCAAGGTGGGAGAAGGGGGCAGGAAAAAAAAATCACATGGCCGATCTAAAGCAGGGCCTTTATGTACCCTTAGTAGGTGGGGGTGATGATGGGTTCGTGCCCAAGTATGGTATGCTTTAGGCAGCAGGGTCTTGGGCAGCCAGCAGCTTCCAGGGAGGAACCTCCACAACTTCCAGGAACTCGGAACCGGACTTTTTGGCAGTTTTTCTTTGCTAGAGAGTCTCTGAGGGCAGGGTTTGGAGAGGCAGGGGTGGGGCAGGAGTGAGCTGTAGGTTCCAGCTCACCCTCTTGTGGCAGGTGAGAAGACTGGCACCGGGATCACAAGAATGGGAAAGCTAACCCCGACCCTCTCCAGCTGCAGCGCATAAAACAGCAGGCTCCGCCCACCACCGCCTACCCCAATCCCCCCAATCTGGGCAGGACGCTAGAGCTGACCCTGATGTCGGGGATGCAAGTGAGCCAGCCCTGAGGATGTGAGAACAACAGAGCAGAGCCCCCCCCCCATACACACACCCTTGTCTGCCATGTGGTGGCAAGGATGAGGGAAAGATTCCCTTCCCTTCCACCCCTTGCTACCTGTGGCAGGAGAGAGAGAGTTGGCCTGGGGTGGTGGAGGGGTCCCCAAAACAGTGTGACCACACAGCTGCCATGACAGGCTTAGGGGCTTAGACACAGCTTCTGTGACCGGCTTACTAGCAGGCAACAACCAGTTCCGGGAAGAGCCTTAAGCTGACACCACCCAGGGATCCTCCCAGGGATGGGGAAGTACCTAACATCCCAAACATTCCAACCATTGGATAAGGTGGCCAGATGTCCCTGAGTCTAGCACACACATGTTTTTGTTTTACAGATACCCCTAGACAATTGTCAGTCAGTCAGGGTCATGAACCCTGGAAATCCCCTCACCCCAACCACTGCTATGATAAAAAATCTACCCTGCCTGAGCTCTGGGCTCTCTGCTCTCACAGCTGTGTGGGACAGACAGACCAAGCCCGGGAGCTTAAAGGTAATAAAGGCTCTTTGCTTTTACACGTGGGATTCGGTTTCCATGGTGGTCTTTTGGGGGTCCCCGCGATTTGGGCATAACAGGGTCACACACCAGCTGCAGCACACAGGAGATCGGACCCTGCACCCCATCTAGGCAGCACACTAGAGCTGGCCCTGTTGTTGGGGGCACAGGTTAGCCAGCTTTGAGGGCATGAGAGCAGGAGCTGACCCCACCCCCTTCATCTGTATCCTACAGCAATCAGGAGAGGGCCCTGCACCCGGCCTGGGGAAAATAACAGAGCTGGCCGGGGTGATGTGAGTATGGACGACCCGGATCTGAGGACCCCAGAGCAGGAGAACTGGCCCTGCTCTTTGCTGCAGGCTCTACTGGGTGAGCTGGCCCAGACGGTGCTGGAGAGCTCACCCAGGTAGTGACCATGAAGGAAAGCTGGTGGGCTGACCAATGCAGTTACCACCCAGAACCAGAACCGGGACTATGAGTTGGCCCACCCCAACATCCACTGAACTGTTGGAGCATGGGAAGGGAGGAACCTATAAATCCAAAACAGCAGGATCTCCACGACACAGGACAACAAAAGGGTATCCAAGAGGAGTCCCAGTGAGAGCCGGTTATTGGTGGTGTAGCAGAGACCTCCAGCCAGACCAATGTTTACTCAGGCAATGAACACTTGCAAGTAAAGATGAATGGACAAAGGGTAAACTGTGACTCAAAGGGCCACACTACAGCTTCCAGGACAGGATTCTCCTGCTTTTGTTTTGTTTTGTTTTGTTTTGTTTTTTGTTTTTTGTTTGTGGTTTTTCTTTTAAATCTGGTTTTGATTGGGGGCGGGCAGGGGAAGGTTGTTGTAAGGATTCTGTCCTTAATTATGTCACCAGCCTGCGTCAGCGTCCCAGCCTAAAAAGCAGGCAGGCCCTCTGTGTGTTCTCCCCTTCTCTTTCTGCTCTCTCCTTCCAGCTGTTCTCTCTCTCTCTCTCTCTCTCTCTCTCTCTCTCTCTCTCTCTCTCTCTCTCTCTTTCTCTCTCTCTCCCTCCCTCCCTCTCTTCCTCCCTCTCTCCCACCCTCTCCCCCATTCTCTCCCAATAAAGCTCTAAAGGGTAAGCATGGCTTGTGATTCTTCCGACCAGCACTCTCCTCTGTTGTCATGGCCATGGCCGCTAGCCAGGAGCAGCGCCACAGCATAACCAACAGTTGTCAGGGAAGAGGGTGGATGCCAGGGGACAGGGAGATAAGTGGGATCTGATAGGAATTCCAACCACGCCCCCATGGCCGTGCACGCCCAGCTGGACACTTAGTCATCTCTGCCTAGTCATTTCTAGGTCATACGTCCTGCATGACCCATGTCCCACATGTTGACCACATGTTCTACGCGCATGCATGGAATAGCCACGTGGGCCTGTGTGCGCGCAGGTGCGTCCTGGCCTTTATAAGGTGAGCCCCATGTTCCCCTGCTCCCTCCCTCCCTCCCTCCCTCCCTCCCTCCCTCCCTTTCTCCTCTCCTCTCCTCTCCTCTCCTCTCCACTTCTTTCTCTTTCTCTCTCTCTCTCTCTCTCTCTCTCTCTCTCTCTCTCTCTCGTCCTTCCACAGGCCTGATCACCTCTATCCCTTTCTCTTTGTCTTGATAAAACTCTTGTTAGTGGATTCTGTCATGTTGTGACTTTTCCTTGGGGGCAAGAGCACCGCAAAAAAAAAAAAAAAAAAAAAAATCAGGATTGGAATGCATGATGTGAAATCCACAAAGAATTGATAAAAGTTAAAAAAAAATGGCCAACTGAAAACGAACTCAACAGCATCTTTGTTGGTACCTTATGTCATAATATCATGTCAGGGCTCCTCCACCCCTCCTCTTTTAAAATTTTATCATATTTTTATTTTTCTTTTACTTTGTTTTTTTCTCTTTCTTTACCCTACAGATCCTTTATATATATTATGGCTTCCAGTTTAGTGTTTTTATGGGATTCCTGAGTGTATAAACACAAGTAGGTCTCTGTTTCTTGTGCCTTTTCTTAGGCTCTCTTCATTTTGTGTGTTTGTGTTGTCCAATCCCAATGTGTTCATTTTTTCTTTTATCTTATTATATTCTATTTTTATTATTATCCCATAGAAGCCTGATTCAAATGAGAGACAGAAAAGAGATGGATGTAATGGGAGAGGAGGTGGGGAAAAGCTGGGAAGAGGAGACGGGGGAGAACCATAAATGGGAAGGAAAAAATCTATTTTCAGTTAAAGGAAAAACAAAGAATTCATGTGTCTAGAGAGCTTGCCAGCTTTCCACAGTACTTGTCAATAAACTAGACATAGGGCTGGGGACATGTCTCAGTTGATAAAGCCCCTGCCTCACACACGTAAAGACCTGAGTTTGGTTAACCAGAATCCAGGTAAAAAGCCTGACCAATATACATACTTGTAACCCCAGTTATGGAGAAATGGGAGATGAGACAGGGAGATCCCCAGAAGCATGCTGGCCAGCTGATCTAGCCCAGGCTGCAGAGCCCCAGGCTAACAAGAGACACTGTCTCAAACAAAAAGACAAAGGTGCCTGAGGAATGACACCAGATGTCATCCTCTGCCCTCTACACACTTGAGCACACTTGCAAATACAGGTATGTGCACACAAACACAAATAATAATAAATGGGTAGGTTTACAGTCTATGTGTTTTGCCTCAGATAACCAAGAAAATATTGTTTTCAATATTGCATCAAAATCCTCCCCAACTAGCTCAAATGGAGGTCAGCACAGCCATGAGCAAAACACACCAGGCCAGGACAGGAAGGTTCCATTTCAGACTTTGACAACACAGGCTGTCATTCTAGCCCAGGCTGGCCTATGTTAGAAATGTGCTCAATAAAAAGGAGAGGACTACCTCATCAATTACAGTGTCTTGGTGACACTTGAGTGACTTCTGCTTGGAAGGCTGTATGGTCTGAAATTCAGAGCAAGCACACATGGTCAGGGTAGCTTCTGTCTTTTATCCCTAGGGCATGGGGGACCTGGCTCTTCCTCACTAGCCTATCACATAGCCCAATGTGTTACCTTGGAAAGCACCTGGGGAAGGAGACCAGAGGGAAGGTATAGATATGACAAGGTTTAAACACTGAAATATTCCAGGAATTTATGAGTGTACGTGGTCTCAACTTCAGCGATGAATCAACATTTCAGGAAACTGAATACATGTGGTTAAACAAACAAAACTAATCTAACCAAAGCAGGCACAGTTATTAAACCTGTTTGTGAGATGAGACAAATTTCTCAGACTTCAAACTCACTGTGAAACCCAGCCTACTCTCAAACTAACAGCCTCTTATGCCTCAGCCTCCTGAGTGCGGGGCTTCCACGTGTGAGCCAGCCATCCCTCCATTGGCTACAGCTTTTGTACCTCTGTGGAGTAAGATTCCTTGGGGATTCTGCCTGCGGCTTTCTACGTCAGAGGGCGGGGCCCTAGGACAGAGCCCAGCGTCATCAGCCACAGTGGTGTCAATGCAGATGTGTCAAAGCCTCCAAGCCATTTGCATTAGATCTCAGCAAAGGCTTGCTGGAGCCACGCTTCTCCACGCCAGCAGCCCGCTATGGCGAACATCTGCTTCTTCTAGAAGCCCTGCTTACAGAGGTCAGGCCCATTGTACGATCGAGTCTGCCAACTTCAGCCCATTCCCCCCCCCCCCTGTAAATAGTACATAAGATGCTATACCTCTTAATACGCTTGCGTCTGACCTAGGATACAGACTACGGAAGACCTCCCCAGCCCACCTGTGCTGTCTTCTTTTATCCCTTGGCATTTCCCAGTCAGGACCTTGTCACTGAAGGACCACTTGCTGGTCCAGGTTGCAGCCATAGAGATGGTTAAAAGAACTTGCTGTCAAGCCTGATGACCTGAGTTCAGTCCCTGGCACCCATAAGGTGAAAGGAGAGAACTGACTCCCCAAAAGTTGTCCTGTGATCTCCACACATGTGCTGTGACATGTGGAGGCCCCCTAACACAAAATAAATACATATATGTAAAAGAAAATTTTTTAGGAGTTCAAGGTCATTCTCAACTACACAGTCAGTTGGAGATCAGCCTAATCTACAAGAAACCCTTCCTCAAAAAAAAAAAAAAAAAGCAAGAGCCAGATGGTGGTGGTGCACACCTTTAATCCTAGGGGTACTTGGGAGTCAGAGGCATGTGAATCTCTGTAAGTTCAAGGCCAGCTTGGTCTACAGAGTGAGTTCCAGGACAGCCAAGGATACACAGAGAAACCCCGTCTCGAAAAACCAATAAAGAAAGAAAGGAAGGCTGAGAAAGAAGGAAAGAAAGAAAACAAGATGCTAGGGAGATTATAAAGCTCATTCAAGATCTCTTCCAAATGTCTGTGAGCCCAGACAAACTGGTCTTTCCCCAACAATAGCATCCCTGCTGAGAACCAACAGAAGCTCTACCGGAGACATCTGCTACCAAACTCACTCTAAATAAGTTTCCCGCCTGGGTGCTATAATGCAGCTGTGAATCCAGATATTTCTACCCTGTTGCAGATACTGCACCCACTGAAGGAAGCATTTCATGGAGACTCGGGAAGGCAGTAACAGGAAAGACACCATCTTGCCTAGTGGGAGGTGACAGTTTCCAGAAGTATGAGTCCACTGATCTGATTCCAGATACTTTTTTTCATTAATCTGTTACTTTCTGCAGGGTGAAATTCTTTCCATGTGATAGTCACAGCGTAGTTGGGCATGACCCAGGCCTGTAATCCCAACACTTGGGAGGCTCCCCCAAGAAGACGGTAGTGAGGCCGGAAGATGGCTCGGCCATTTAAAGGCTCGGCTCACAACCAAAAATATAAGAAGGCGGTAGTGAGTTCGAGGCCAGCCTAGCTCCACAGGGGACCCTGCCTCTGAAGAGCAGTCATAGTAACAACAGTAATGAGACAGGAGTGGAGGCAAAGCCCCAGCATTGATTTGGAAGATAGGAAGCCCACGCCGCAATAGGAAGTTCTTCGCAGAACACATTTATCTATTAGCATAACAGATGAAATGCACGCTTAGCCCAAGACTCTTTCCTTACTACCTTCCTTTGCTGGTGGGTCCGGGTCTCCAGCAGCAGCAGCAGCAGTAATCCCAGCTTCTCGGAACCACAGTAGCAGGAACAGTGGCAGCCAGAGCACAGAGCACAGCGGGCCACGGCGTCGGGAAAGGGGCCAGAGTTGACACGACTTGCGCAAAGCAGCTCTAACTGAGCCAGCAATCTCACTGCCTCCAGCGAGACCTTTCACCGTGGAAGGCTTCCTTCTGGTCCCTGGGGTGCATCAGAGCTTCCTGACATCTGTGTCTTAGCCATAGAGTCGCACTGTGTCCAAAGCCTTCTACGTGCTCTTGGTTGGCTCTTCCACTTATGTCTATTTCTCAGCAATGACTGGGGGGGGGGCGGGGGTGCTGTCTCTACATGTTACATCCCATGTATTTTAAAGCTTTTTGGGTGCCTTAACTTTGTCACGTCTGAAGGTCATTACGCAAGCTTGACTGTTAATAATTTTCTATTCTAAACTTCTAGTATGAGTGGGGTAGTTAGCCTATCAGGCACTAGCAGGTGCCCAGCACTTCCTGTTCATCTGTGGATAGACCAAAGCTGACTGAGGGTACTTCTGTCTGGAAAATGGACTGTTGTGTTCTCTGTCTTATAATCTGGGCTACATGAGGCCCTGTCTCAAAAAAAACCAAAAGTGTGGAGGCACCAGAGACTCCAGAGTGAGGCCTTATTCCATCTTGACTCAAGGTCAGAGAGTCTGAGCTTGCTTTACCTCACAAGGGCTGCACAATAGATGTTTCGGCTCAAGGTGTGGTTACCAGGTGCCTTATACTTCAAGGCCTAATTACAAGATGCTTTGCCGTAAGACTTGGTTACCAGGTGTTTTGAAAATTGAGGAAGGGTCTACACTTGTGAGTACATTGTACCCTGACCTTGAAAGGGGGAGGTCTTTTGCCTCTCCCCTTGGTAGTGTATAAAAAGCTCATTAGAAATAAACTCAATGCAACTGGGTATTGACTTAGGGCCCACCTGAAGCTATCCTGTGTCTCTTCCTTTTTCTTCTTCTATGTCTATATTTTTTCCTAACTACTAGTTCTCAATTCCTCACTCCCCCTTCAAGGACTGTTTGACAGATCAGGCTGGACCCCGACACAAAAGCCTCTGAACAGCTGTGCAGTGCTGATGCATCTCCACACGACTCCAGGTTCACAGACATCTTCCAGCTCGTCTCAGAATCAAGGAGGCTGTTTTGTTCGCTTATTTGTTTTATGAGACAGTGTCTCACCTCATATCCCTGCTGTGAAATAATCCTTTTGTAAACTGTGAAGATGTGTTGCTCCCATTGTTAATAAAAATCTGATTGGCTGATGGCTAGGCAGGATTTTGGGGGCAGAGAGAACGCTGGGAAGAAGAAGGGTGGAGTCTGAGGAGACGCCAGGAGACACAGAGTGAGCAGGATGGGAAGTACATACATGAGGTAAACGAGCCTGGGGAAGCACATAGATTAACAGAAATGGGTTCATTTAAATTATAAGTGTTATTTATTTGTGGTGCTGTTTACTGGGTGAGAGAAAACACAAGGTACATTAGGGAAGAGTAAGGGGGATGTGCAAATTGGCCTGAGGGGGGAATGTGGAGAGGGTCAGGGAGTGGGTGGAGCCTGCTTTTATGAGTAACCTCAAGCATGTGAATATGGGCTTACTACGTGATCATGCTGCTCACAGATTACGAGGACCACGCAGCACATGGATTATGTAGGACAGAAGGCCCTGGAGTGACTAAGCATTTTGCTTGACTGCTGGACAGCTCATGCACAGTCATGTAGCTGTAAAGTGGCTAGGAATGACAACAATAAGAGCTAGCTAAAAAAACAAGCCTAAGCTATTGACTGAGCTTTTATAATTAACATTATGTCTCTGTGTGGTTATTTGGGGAGTGGCTAGTAAGACAGAAAAATTTGCCTACATATCCCTGCTGGCCTGGGACTGGTAACAATTCCTTCCTTAGCCTATTCAGTGCTGGGATCATGAATGTATGCTCCCACACCCAGGTAAGTGAATTTGGTTTGGGTTTTGTTCCTTCTTGTTTTCATTTGCTTTTGTTGTTGTTGCTGTTGTTTTTTGTTTGTTTGAGTAGTGGGGATCTAACCTAGGGCATATACTAGCCTAGTGCTCTACCATTGAGGTACATCCCAGCTCTTCTTTTGACTTTTCATTTTGAGGCAGGATTTCCCTAAATTGCCCAGGCTAGCTTTGAACTTGCTCCGTAGCCCAGGCAGGCCTTTAACTCATAATCCTCCTGCAAGTGTTACAGATAAGGGAAAGGTATCCTGACTTGTCAGGAAGTCGGGCAGGCTATATCTACAGCTGTGAAAGGAGTTATCTTGGATACCTACAGCTGTGAGGAAAAAGGTACCCTAACTTGTCAGGAAGCCGGGTTCTGGTGGGGGATGGTCCTGCTCCTCTCTGAGAGAGAGCCATTACAGGTAGGCTCCACTCCACACACCTTCCCCTTAAGGGGGCGTCCCAGAAGAGGTATCCATTTCTTCTGCTCCCCTAAGAGAACATCCCAGCACAGTGTCTGTTTCTTCTCAGCTCCTGCCCAAGATGTTACTTCCTCTGCTTCACTCTGCCACAGGGGAAACCCCTGCAGAAATGTAGCCATCTCCTCCAGCTCCAGTGACAAGCTGTTACTTCGCTCAGCCCCCCAACTAAAGGAACATCCCAGCAAAGATTTTGCTCCATGACTGGGAAAGAAGATTTTCATCCAAAACTCTTTTAAGAAAGAGATTTATTTGGGAAGGAGGAGTCCAGGAGAGTGGCTGCCTCTGCCAGGGTGAACAGGAACAGCCCATAACTGAACAGCCAGAGGGGTTTGTATAGGGTTTCTTAGGGGCAGATTTTTTCCAGGGAGATGTTCTGCTCAGGGATTGGTTGGTTTAGTTGGTCAGGGCAGATTTGGCTCTGGTTTCAGGGCCAAACTGTATTTCTTTCACTGGTCCTTTTTAACATTTGGCTCTAGTTTTAGGACCAGGGTGTATTTTTTTCACTGGCTCTGGTTCTAGGGCCAAAGTGTGTTTCTTTGGCTCTAGTTTCAGGGTCAGGGTGTTTCTTTGGTTCTGCTTTCAGAGTTAAAGTGTTTCTTTCACTGACTCTGATTTCAGGACCAGGATTGTTTTTGTTTTTTGTTTGTTTGTTTATTCTTTTGTTTTGGCTGGCCCTTTTACCCTACACCTCCTGCCTTGGCCTCCTGAATAACTGGGGTTACAGGCTTGAGCAACCAGGCCCAGTCTAATGAGTTTTAAGTGAAACCTCTGAACTGTGTAGCTTAAGAGACACTCAGATACATTTCCACTCTCTCCTCTCTGTGAAGCATCAGACTCTCCCAACATGACACCCAATGGAGCTTCTGCTTCTAAGCCTGACACTTCCATGGGTTTGGGATGCTAAGCTTGCAGAATGGAAAAGGATGAAAATTCTTCGTCAAGAGTTCACAAGGTGTCAATGAGATCATTCAGTAGATTAAGGGACTTGCTGCCAAGCCCAAAGACTAGGGTTCGACCTCCTGGAACCACATGTGGAAGAACTCCTCCATGTTGTCTTCTGACCTTCACATGTGTACCAAGTTAAGAATGCATTCACACACCATAAACACAAAATATTAATTAAACTTAATTAATTAATTAAAATTAATGTGAGTTTTTAAGTCCACAAAGAGGCTCTGATGTCTATGTTTAGACTGTTACCCAAAACAAATACTGTTTTTTATCTCAGATGTGTTGATAAAGTTTACAGAGCCAGGTGTGTTGGCAGGAGTCAGCCATTCCAGCTACTCAGGAGACTGAGGCAGGAGAATCATTTGAGCAGTTTAAGACTAGCTTGGGCAACATAGTTAGACCCAGTCCAAACATTTTTCACTGATGGGGGTGGTGGAGAGATGGTTCAGCAGTTAAGAACACTGGCTGGCTGCTCTTCTAGAGGACCCAGGTTTGAGTCCCAGAACCCACACAGCAACTCATACCCATCAGTAACTCCAGTTCCAGAAATATGGCATCCTCTTCCAGCCTTCTCAAGTACCAGGCATACACGTGGGACACAAACAAACATGCAGGGAAAAACAGCCATACACATACAACTCTCAATGAATTGAAATTTGCAGGTGCAGGCACCTGGCACGACCAGTAGCGGACTGCACATCACCGCATCAGCGCCATGCTGCCGGAAGTGTTGCCTGAAGACACGTGATTTTCCAAACTGTCATTTTTAAAATTTATCTGTTTTTTTGAAGACAAAAATCTGGTCTTGAACTTCCATTTTTAAAATAACTGTATTACATTTATTTATTTGTATGGATGGATGCGTATGCCACAGGTGTGGTGGTCAGAGGACAATTTGTGAGAGTCACTTTTCTTTTTCTACATGTGAGTCCTGGGATTCGAACTCAGATCATCAGGCTTAGTTGGCAAGTGCCTTTACCTGCTGAGCCACTTTGCAGGCCACACTGGCAAATAAATACATAAGTGTAAAACGAGTGCTTATAAAACAAAACAAAACTCAGGAACCCTCATTCCCTGTAGGCGGGAATTGCAAACTGGTCCTGCCACTCTGGAAATCACTGTGGAGAGTTCTCAAAAAGCTAACAGTAAGTCTCCCATAGAACCCAGCTGTACCACTCCTTAGCATGGGCCCAAAGGTCTTGACATCCTACATCACAGATACTTGCTCAGTTACGTTGACTGCCTCTCTGTTCACAAAAGCAAGGTAATGGAAACAACCTAAATGTCCTTGAACCAACAATGGATAGTGAAAATGTGATACGTATACATTATGGAATTGTATTCAACTGTAAGGAAAATGAAATCATGAACTTTGCAGGTAAATGGATGGGACTGGAAATGATCTTATTGAATGAGGTAACTCAGAAGAAAAACTGTTCTCTCTTATCATAGGCTCCTAACTCCAGGTCTTCAGACATGAGTACATATCCTGGAGTAAGTGCAGAAAGCAGGAAAGTAAAGAGAAACCATTGCTGGCTGGGGCAGGAAGGTTGAAAAGTATTATCAGGGAACAGCAGGTGTGCTGGCTAGTTTATGTCAGTTTGGCACAAGCTATAGCCACCTGAGAGGAGGGAGCCTCAACTGAGAAAATACCTCCGAAAGATCAGCCTGTAGGTGTTGTAGCTAAAGAAGCTCCATTTTAGTGCTAGGCATCCATGTTGGTACCCACCAACCGTTTGCCTCTGGCTCCCGTCCCTGGAAGATAAGTTCCCAGTAACCCAGACTCAGTGACTCCCACCCACAAATGCACAGCTGTGACTATCTGCTTGTTGTGATATGACTAACTGCCTTTTTTGCTTCTGTAATTTGCCTACACAGATACCCAAAGATGGTTTTGAGTTGCCTTAACCACTTGACTTGGCAGAACAGAACAGTTTTTGCTTGCTTACACAGATGTTGAGGGTCTTCGGGTGGACTTCCCCTTTAAAAGCCCTTCCCCATATTCTCTTTCATGGCGATTTCAAATAGGCTCAGAGAGTGTTCATCCTGCTAGCAGTTAACAAATCTTTTCATTATAATTGGATTGAGCCTATGGTCTTTTCCCAGGGGCCACAAACTCCATAACAGTAGGCAAGCCTGTAGGGCATTTTCTTAATTAGTGATTGATAGGGGAGGGTCCCGCCCTTGTGGGTGCTGCCATCCCTGTCCTGGTGGTCCTGGGTTCTACAAGAAAGCAGACTGAGCACACCAGAAGGAGCAAGCCAGTAAGCAGCACCCCTCTATGGCCCCTGCATCAGCTCCTGTCTCCAGGACCTGCCCTGTTTGAGTTCCTGTCCTCACTTCCTTCAGTGATGACCACAATGTAGAAGTGTAGGCCACTTAAACCCTTTCCTCCCTGGGTTGCTTCTGGTCATGGTGTTTAACCGCGGCAATAGTAACCCTGAGTAAGACATCAGTGTACGAATAACCTGATAGGAAAGTGGAGAGAAGGGAGGCTGTCATTAGGAAAGAGAAGAGAGATAAATAAAGAAGAATGAGGGGAGAGGGTAAAATACGGCTATCTGAAAGGCCAGAAGGAATCATACTATTAACTGTTAAAACAAAAAAACCCACCATGGCATACCTTAGTCTGTGTATAAATAGTCTGTGTATATAGTTTAAATGAAATTTTCTCATCTGGGCTGACAATGCTTCCTCCAAGGCCATTGACTAACAAAACCCCAACAGCAGGCATGAGAAGCCCTCTTTTGAGTTGTTGGTCAGAGTTACACAAGAGACTATCAAAACATACTGCCAATTGCTATTGCTTTGGTTGCCCCCTAGTGGTAGAAGGTAAGTCCCTCAGGCTAAAGACACCACAACGAGACCAGCAGGGCACTATAGCCCTAAGGGGACAGCATTGGCAGTTAAGACCATTCAACAAGAGGGAAACTGTGCCTGGTACTGCAAACCTAGCCAAGCAGGTCTAGTGAAGTCATGGGTCTTGGAGGAGAGAACTACAACCACCACTTTACTAAACCAGCATAAGCCCTAACAACAATCTAAACATTTGTCTTTGTGCCCACAGATAAACGTAGTCCTCGCTTCTCATCAAGGAAGCTCCTCTTCAGAACAGATGGAGGCTAGGTTTGCAGCTGTCCCCTTAGGGCTATACTGCATGCATTGTCTTTGTCTGTCCCCCTGCCCCTTGGTGCCTGGGTGCAGTCAGCCTTCTAGGTGGCACTCCGAACAAGGCTCAACTGATGGCCTGGCAGGGCATGCACTAGCCCACGTGGGACAAGACCTCCAGCAGACCTCTAGGCTTGGCCACAGCCTCGTTCACAGGGAACCCAGAATGCAGCATGGAAACAGTCCGTTTCTTTCCTTCTGGATACCAGTCCTGGGAGTTTGGGAGTCTCACCTCTCCTCATTTCCCTAGGGAAGACAGCCTTACCCACCTCACCAGATTTAATTGCACTTTCAGGGTTACCTAATGGGAAAAGGTTTTCCAGCTAAGGTAGGAGCTTTCATTTCATTGCTCCCTCCATGTGCCTCCCTCCAGACCTGTCAGAGTGCTTCTCCTCCTCATGCACACAGACAGACAGGGCCCTGATCTCTGCCTTGTCCCTAATTCCAAAGAAATAAGTTCTCATGTACCACAAGCTTTTCTCTTCCCAGTTCCTCTTCTAACTCACTGCCCAGCTAATGGTACCAGACCACCACAGAACTGGAGTCTAGAGATCAAGTAAGAAACTGTAACAGCTAAAAGGTATTTACACCCTCAGACCCAAAAGTGTCTGGGCTCTACAAAAACAGACTTTAATATAGCCTTCTATTACTGTTAAATGTGCTCAACAATTGATCACCTGTGTCTCCTAAATGCTAAACTAATAAGCAAGTGCCTTAAATCATCTACCTCTAATAAACCTTTTCTCAGGAAAAAACTAAGCAGAGTACCAAACACTACAATGGTCACTAATTTTCTCATGGCTGCTTCTTAATATGTTCAAAATTGTTCCCAAGCTCCAGAAACCAGCTTAAATCCATCTGGACAGGTCGGATCTACTTCAGGCTTTTTCTGTCTCACCAGCGTCCTGTCAGACACAAAAGCAGCCAGAGTGCCAAGCCAAGAGGGATGGACAGCTCCAGGGCAGCAGGACAGCCCATCATCCAACAACACCTGTCTACCTCAGAAGGCCCCCTTCCCTAACACCCCTAGGAGCCAACCGACGCCCACCAAGTCAGCTGGTAGCAGTTTTTCCAGGAGAAACGACGGCCCTATTCCTACTCACTCACTTTTTTATAATAACAAAAAATCTGGAATGTTAGGATCCTACCCTCACTCCTGCACATGCTGGCAACTACATACGCGCGGTGTGGTTGCACAATCTGCGCCCTAAAAGCCGAATGCAGACCCCACCCTCTCTGTTCTGCTCTGATCTGCTCCCCTCTTCCCCCACCCCACCATCTTTCTCTCTTACCAGGCCTGGTCCCCTCCCCACCCCCTTTTCTCTCCTAATAAAGCGTTGAAAACTAACACCGGGTTCTGTCGTGACTGTGACCTTTCCACGCAGTAACCAGCTCCGTTTATCATCTTTTCACTGGTCAGTACCTATCATTAATCAAGAAAATGTCCTACAGGCTTTCATGATGGATGCAGTTCCTCAGTTAGGGCTTCCTTTTCCCCGGCACTTCTACCCTGTATCAAGCAGCACAGAGTGCTTTCAGGTGTAGAAGCAGCCTGTTAGGTCCAGGGTTGCGCAGTAATGGGGAACAGACCACCAAAGTCTATTAAACCAGAAGCAAACTTTATTCCAGAAAAAAAATATCCCCACAGGGCACAAAAGCTTATCAGCTAGCTGAGACCACAGCCAGAGTTGGATTTTGAGGCTGGAGCAATGGAAGTGGGTTCTGGCCCCCTTTTTTTAGTGAGGGGGAAAGCATCAGTCATGGGGCCAGCCTCTGCCTCTGGAGTGCTGGGATTAAAGGCATGCATCATCACATCAGGCTCTAAACTTTTCTTTAATTCCTTTTCACAGATTGGAAACTTAGCTGGGTGGGATCTTGCCCTGAGGTCACCACTCCCTTTATTCCATTGCTTAATCTATTTGTCTCCTTGAACACAGGACTTAGCTCCATTACACTTCCTGGTGTTCTTTTTCTGCTCAAATTTTACATTTTGTGATTTAACCTGCTCAGCTTGCTCCTTTTCAATATAAATCTTCATTAGAGTTAACACTGGTAACCACACAAGAGCCTATACAAGGCTGTTTTGAGATTTCCTCTGCCAATGGAATTAATCCAAAACTCTTCTCTTTAGCCTCAGGCAGTCTCTTCGGACAAGGGCAAAAGGCAAGCATATCCTTCGTCAGAATGTCACAAGACCAGTCTCTAGATCACATACTAACATTCTTCTTCTCTGAACCCTCTTGCTTGGCCCCCACAGTTCAAATCACACTCAGCACCATGTTCCTACTAGGTTCCTGCTAGTATGGACCATTAAGTAGCATTTAAAGTGTTCAACTGCTTTTCTAATCCACAGTCCCAAGGTCCATATTCCTTCAAACAAAGCATGGTCAGGTCTATCACAGCAATACCCCTGACCTTGGTACCAATTTCTATCTTAGATAGGGTTTCCATTGCTGCGAAGAGACACTATGACCATTGCAACTCTTATAACGGAAAACATTTAATTATAGTGGCTCATTTACAGTTCAGAGGTTCAGTTCATTATCATCATGGCAGAAGCAAGGCAGCCTGCAGGCAGCGATGGTGCTGGAGAAGTAGCTGAGAGTTCTTACATCTTGATCCTGCAGGCAACAGGAAGTGATCTTAGACACTGGGTGTGACTTGAGCATATATGAGACCTCAAAGCCCACCTCCACAGTGACACACTTCCTCCAACAAGGCCATAAGTCCTCGAATAAAGCCACACCTCCTAATAGTGCCATTTCTTTTGGGGGCCATTTTCTTTCAAACCACCACACATAGTAAGTGGCAGGCTAGCCAGGGCTATATGGTGAGACCATGTCTTAAAATAAATAAAAATGAAAGAAAGAAAGAAAGAGAGAGAGAAAGAAAGAAAGAAGGAAGGAAGGAAGGAAGGAAGGAAGGAAGGAAAGAAAGAAAGAAAGAAAGAAAGAAAGAAAGAAAGAAAGAAAAAGAAAGAACAGAAAGCAGCAGGAAAGCAGGAGGGAAATAAGGAGACAGAAGAGAATGCAGAACAATCTTGAGAATATTTTGAAGCTAAAAGCCATAGAGAAGCAGTAGCAGGGGCGGGGGACGGGCAAATTGCACTACAAAGAGGGTGTGATGATGATACAGATCATTGGGAGAGTATGTATCTAGCACACACAAGAAAGAGGGCAGTTGAGAGAGAAGATCCTGGTATTCATGTTTTAATACGAAACCATATTGGTATAGACATTTTTATGGTCTTTGCTTTTTGAGACAATCTTATACTATAGCCCAGGTTGGTTTGTAGCCCTGACTGGCCTCAACCTCATAGTGATCCTCCTGGCCCAGCCCCTCAATTCTGGGATTGCAGGTGTGAACCACCCCATACCATTTTATTTATTTTTTATTTTTATTTTTAAGCTCTTCTTTTTTTTAAGATTTATTTATTTATTATGTACACAGAAGAGGACACAAGATCTCATTACAGATGATTGTGAGCCACCATGTGGGTGCTGGGAATTGAACTCAGGACCTCTGGAAGAGCAGTCAGTGCTCTTAACCTCAGAGCCATCTCTCCAGCTTCCCATCCCACTTTATATTCATCCCATTTCATACAAGGTAAGGTAATTCCTTGACAGGCACAAACAATGGGCACACTGAGCTGCTGAGATTGCTCCTGAAATCTGCCCCTGTGGCCATTTATCATCATCGGCCAGTTTGAGCAAAACACAATCTGTCTTTTTATTAGCTGCAGTGGGTATCAGTGCCAGACAATACCCAAATTATGTTCTAAGGGGAAATCAATCCTTCCCTAGATGGATGTTTGCAGAAAAACATAGACGAGCTTTCCAAAAGCCACAATTCACCTGACTGGGGGTATCAGGTACTTTTGATTGTAAACCACCCCTTATTGGGGACTTTTATCCACTTTAGTTTTTATATATTATCTATTACAACCTAGATTTTAGAGTAAAGAAGACCTTACTCTATGTTCAAGAAAATAAAGTATCAAAACTGCTATAAAAACAAAAAAATTAAAGAACAAAAACAAAACAAACAAACAACAAAAAAAACTAAACCAAAAACATAGACTGCAATATTCACATCTATTCTCTAGACCCATGATGCTCAAAGTGGCTGCTATGACCAAGCATACTAAGAAAAGGCAGACTTTTGAGTGTGTCAGCCCACTGGAAACGTGGTGTCCCCTGTGGGAAGGATGCGGTCCTTAGGGACTCTGTCCTTAGAAAGGAACAAATGCAGTTCTCCTGAGCTGTGGTTTGAATGTGAAATGACCTCACAGGCTCCCATAGTTGAACACTTCTCCCCAGCACGTGGTGCTATTGGAGGTGAGCCTGCCTGGAGGAGCTGGGTAAAGGAGGGAAATGGTTGCTGGGCTCCTGTGGCTATTCAAGTTTAAATATGAACACACTAAAGTTAAGTTAAGGGTTGGTAAGATGGTTCAGTTAGTTAAGGGTTTGACATTCAGGTATAGGGACCTGAATTCTCATCCCCCGATTCAATTAAAAGCTGAGTATGCTGGAGTACATCTGCAGCCTCAGGGCTGGCTGGCAGGCAGGGATGCAGATAGGCAGATCCCCAGAGCTCACTGGCCAGCCTGGCCTACACACACACACACACACACACACACACACACACACACATAAACATGTATATATATATATACATATATATATATACACACACACATATACATACACACACACACAAACATACACACACATAAACATATATATACACACATACACACACACACACACACACACACACACACTGACACACACACACTCACCAAACATTAAACTAGAAAGTCATGTTGCCACTGTACTAAGCACTTGAAATACTCAACTACCACCTGTGACGAGTGATCGCTTCACGGACAGAGTTTTCACATCAGGGCAGTAAAGTCTAGTGGACAGCAATGATATACACACACACAAATATTCAGGACGCTGGTCTTCACTGACAGACCAGCAGAGGAACATGAAAGTGAGGCTGGTCCACCTTGCTTTTTATGACATCTTAATTATCCACCTGAAGCCAACACTGTGGCTCATGCCTTGTGATCCTAGCACTCAGAAGGTAGAGGAGGAAGGATCGGGAGTTCAAGGTTATTGTTAGCTACAGTTTGAAGCCAGTCTGGACCACTACGTGAGATCCTATCTGAAAACAAAACACAAAAACAAATACCACTTCTGATAAAAATTGTAACCCCACCCCAGCTGCCAACACCCAAAATTCTAGAGTCCAGGATGGGCAGAACGAACAGACCTGGCTGACGCACCAGGAGCTTGAGTGGGAATCATCTAAGGTGCTTACTGGAATCACATGTCTTGAGGACCTGCCTCACACCATGGAATCTGCCATCGGCAACTTTTCACATGGCTCTGAGCCAGAAGAAATACAGCTATGACTAGAATTTATCCGTCATAGCCAGCAAATGAGAACACCTCACGAAAAGAAGGCATTGGATCTGAAGTTTCTGTCCTTTCAGGAGGGATGGAGTGTGAGCCTGCATCCTGAACCCTGCTCTTCCGGGCCCCCTTGCTCCGACAGCTTGGCTTCTAAACACCAGAGGATACCTGCTGCCTGAAGTAGGCCAGTGTTTCCCCAAGAAAAGTGGAAGAGTGAGGGGGTGCTACAGCCAGCCACCACAGGCTGACCAGAGGGAGACCCTAAGACTTCCATTCGTATTTCAGCCCAGCCCCCAAGGACACCAGGAGCAAAGTCTTAGGAAAAATTGCCATCATCCTGTAAGGTCAAAACCCCCTCTGAGATGCCAGCCTTTCTCCAAGTATGTAGTCTGGAATGTTCAAGGCCAAAGGAAGTATTTCAACTCATGGAGCTGGCATATGATCTTCAGAATGGGTGTGAGTATCCACCAACTGGATGCCTTTGAGAGCTGTGGCCTGCACCCTTAACATCCGAATCCTCCAAGCTTTGAGTTTGGAATGTTCTTTATGCCACCTCTCTTTCTTGCCACGTTAGTATGCACGTGTGCCTGCAGGTGCCCTTAAGGCCAGCAGAGGGCATCAGATCCCCTTGAGGCTTCAGTTGAAGGCAGCTATTGTACTGAACTGGACTGCTCCAAGGGTGAAAAGAAAGATTTGTTGTAAATATGAAACTACTGTGGGGCTCTCTCAGGCAGTAGAGGGAGATAGCCAGAGGCACTTGGAGGAGTCCAAAGCTGCCTGCCGTGGCTACCTCTTGAGAGGTAAAGGGAGCAGCAAGAACTGCCGGAGAGTCTTGCCAGTTAAAAAGGGTTATGTTGTAGCAGAGGGCAGTAACAACCTTGGAATCAGCATGGAGCGTTAATCTGCTGGAGGCGTGTTAGAGTTAATAGGACACTAAATGTTCTTTCTAGAGGTTGGGGGCTGTAGGGTTAGATAAGAGAATAATGGATTTTCTTGGCAAACAGAGACCCACTTTGCAAGGTTTCTGAAGAATGCTGAGTATTTACCCAGTCAGAATCCAGCTTGAGCTGAGCGCAGATAGTCATTTGGGGGTTGGGACCTAACAGTTGTGACCTACCTAATATGGGTGCTGGGAATGGAATTCTAGTCCTCTTTAAGGGCAGCAAGAGTTGTTCTTACTGTCTCTCCAGCCCCTGGAATGCTTTTATATAAAAGAAAATGTTAAAAACTCTTAGTTGAAACAATATTTTACCAAAGTGAGTTTCTCTTTCTTTCTTTCTTTCTTTCTTTCTTTCTTTCTTTCTTTCTTTCTTTCTTTCTTTCTTTCTTTTTTTTTCCTCCAGAGACAGGGTTTTTCTGTGTAGTTTTGGTGCCTATTCTGGATCTCACAGAGATCCCCCTGCCTCTGCCTCCTGAGTGCTGGGATTAAAGGCGTGCACCACCACCACCGCCCGGCCAAAGGTAGTTTCTTAATCACAGTAATACAAATGCTAAAAATGATGAAAACTGGGTGAGAAGTATGTGGGGAACTATTCTAACACCCATTGCAACAACCGAATACCAAAGGCTGCATCATGTGTAAAGAAAAGTCCCATGGTGGTGGCCCACGCCTTTGATCCCAGCACTCAAGAGGCAGATGGATCTCTATGAGTTCAAGGCCAGCCTGGTCTACAGAGCAAATTCCAGGATAGCCAAGACTACCCAGAGAAACCCTGCCCCCCCCCTCTCTCTCTCTCTCTCACACACACACACACACACACACACACACACACACACACATGCATGCGCTCACACACACAAGAAAAAAAAGTTTTAGTTCTCAGTTTTAGAAATTAGCATGGTCCAATGAGCATGATATTGGCTCTGATCCCAGCCCCCAGCTGCATTGTCATTGAAAACAGTGTGGAGGCAGAATAAGAGTCAACGAAGCATGATAGGAAGTCACAGTGAACAGAACTTTCTTTCTTTCTTTCTCTCTTTCTTTCTTTCTTTCTTTCTTTCTTTCCTTCCTTCCTTCTTTCCTTCTTTCTTTCCTTCCTTCCTCCTTTCTTTCTTTCCTTCTTTCTTTCCTTCCTTCCTCCCTTCCTTCTTTCCTCCCTCCCTTCCTTCCTTCTTTCCCTCTTTCCTTCCTTCTTTTTCTTTCTTTCTTTCTTCCCTACAGCTCTGGGAGTAGAACTCAGAACCTTGCACATGCTAGGGAAGTTCTTTGCCACTCAGCTGTACCACTTGCCCCATCTGACTCTTCAAACCACCCACTCAGAAGGACTAACGAGTGTCCCATGGGAGTGACCTCACTCTCTTCGGAGGGCAGTGTTGACCTAAGGGCCTTGCTCCACGACCCACCTCTTGAAGAGCCTCCTTCATTTGAACTTTGACCTACTGGGAAAACAAGTTTTCAATACTTGGAACTTTGGGATATGAACAACATTCATGCCAGATAGATAGGTAGATAGGTAGGTAGATAGGTAGATAGACATTTATATCAGGAACTCTATATTCTCCTTACAATTATTTTAAAAAGCTTATTAAAAACAAACACACGAGTGAGCATGGTCTTGATCCTAGGAATGACTGTAACAGAGAACCTGCTTGCTTTTCCTGCAGAGCTCCCTAGCAAACGATCAATGCCTAAAAGGCATCAGTTACGTGTGGTGCCACATCCCTGCACAGCCAGAGTTCCTGAACCATGGTTAGGGTGATGAGAGAATGAAGAAAAGACGGACACTGAGGAAATGACAGATACAAAGACTCAGAAAAGCTGGGGTTGGGTGTTCTGAGCTTTCTAGTGGAAAAGCCGTAGCGTCCGAAAAGCTTGGCATGTTTATTATACACGGAGGTAGAGATATTGAATACAGATAAACAAGGAGGCAGAGTTACTTTTTAAATTTATTTTTATTTTATGTGCATTGGTGTTTTGCCTACATGTATGACTGTGTGAGGGTGTCAGAGCCCCTGGAACAGGAGTTACAGACAGTTGTGAGCCGCCATGTGGGTGCTGGGAATTAAACCTAGGTCCCCTGGAAGAGCAGCCAGTGCTCTTAATCGCTGAGCCATCTCGCCAGCCCTATCATGTTCATTCTAACCCCTAGAAGTATTCCTCTTTCTCATCCAAATTTTGGGGATTAATGAGTCTTTTTGTTTGGTTTGGTTTTTAAATTTATTTTGTTTGGTTGGTTTTGAAACAGGGTCTCACTGTGTAGACCAGGTTGGCCTGGAACTCACAGAAATCTGCCTACCTACCTCTGCCTCCCAAGCACTAGGATCGAGGACATGTGCCACATGCCTGGCTAGTTTATTTTATTTTATTTTATTTTAGAGACATGGTGTCGTGTAGCCCTGGCTGAGTTCAGGCTCACTATGCAGTCAAAGACCATCTTGATCCCCTGATCCTCCTGCCTCCATCTCCCAGGCGTTGGAATTACAGCTGTGTGTCACCATGCCCTGCGACCTAAGTGGCCTTGCTGCGGCCCAGGATCACACTTTCATCTGCCCACGCCCGAGGTGAATGGCACCCTGTGCACTGCTGGTCCCGGGCATCCCTCACAGTGGTGTGGAGCTGCTCCTCATATACTGAGGCTAGGTGGTTCCAAACACCAACCTTGCAGCCTAGACATGGACCCGTCTCTGATCCTTGCCTCCCTTTTTCAGGCCCTGGCCTCTTTTGTAAAGGCTCAGCCTCCTTGAGTCCGTGATCTCTCTCACCATGTCATCCTCAGAATGGAGTTTTGGTGCTGGCTTTCTTTCCCCAGGAGAAGAGGGGGAGTCTTTCATATGTGGCCTCTATTTTACACTTCTCATGTCAGCACCCCCGTCTGCTTCTTGCAGCCCCCAGCCCCTCACTTCAGTCCTGGGGAAACTATTTCCATCAAGTCATAAGACTGAAGCCATTCCCAATCAATTTGCCTCCATCTGAGATTTCCCTTGAAATAAATTCCCTCTATTTATATTCTTTGCATATGGCCTCATCACGAGTGTCATTCTGCAAGGCTCTGTGGAGCAGAGCACATAAAGGAGGAAAAATCCTTGGCCTCACCACCTGTATTGGAAATATCACCACAAGCATGACCTGTTTAGGGAGTGGGTTTTATAAACTGTGCCCATCAACCTTATTTCAAAAGACAGGTTTGTTTTGTATTGTACAGCAAGTATTGGGCCCTTTTCAAACTCCCTGTTGAAAGGCATGTCATAAGTGATAGAGCATCTCTGTGTGGGGAATTCCCAAAGGAACTTCTAGTACTGAGACTTTAATTGCATTTTCCCCTTTTGGGCTAGATATGATGCCAACCTGCATTTTACATCTCAGAAAGAAAAACACAAGACATACCTTGTTTCCAGAGCAGAGCTCAGGAGCTCTTCCTACAAGTGGACTGAATGTTTTTCTTTTTCTTTTTTCTTTTCTTGGTTTTTCAAGGCAGGGTTTCCCTGTGTAGCCCTGACTGTCCTGGAACTCTCCCTGTAGACCAGGCTGACCTCCAACTCAGAGATCCACCTGCCTCTGCCTCCCCAGGGCTGGGATCAATGCATGCGAACACCACCACTGCCCTCTTTTTTTAAGCTGTTAACCCATTGTTTATTTGTAAACAGTTGATGCGACACAAAGAATCTAGGGACACAAGAGGGACCCTTAGATGGAGGTCGTAGTACATGCCTGCAATCACAGCATTCTAGAGACTGAGAAAGGATTGTCTTGACTTCAAGGTCAACCTGGACTACAGAGTGAGACTCTGTCTCAAAACAAATGAACCTGAACACTGATTTATTTAATGTATTAACCACATGCACTTGCCTCTTCCAATGTAATACTCAAGACATCCAGCCTGCGTTGAAAAAGCCTTAGTACAGGCAGCCGTCCTTAAGCAGGCTCACAGTTACCTCCTTCAGCCCCATCATTTGGAAACATTAAATCCATGTGCACACTTCCCCTGTGGAAGTGAAACACACTGATCTGAAGGGGAGAGTGGACTCAGGGTTATTAGTGGTTAGGAGAGGAGGAGGGTATTGGGTGGAAGATGAGCAGGCATGGCGGAGCTGTGAGAAGAGAGTCCTGAAGATGGCCTCGGTCCTCTTTCGTGTTTGTGCAGCCTGCCAGTCTCCTGTAACACCCTAGCCTTCAGTGGAAAACCTCAGTTACAGATAACAGAACGGCCTAACCCCAGGACAACAGAACTTAATGGACAGAGCCACGAGATCAGTCATGGGACTCTGAACATCTCCTAAGGAATCAAACGCGATGGAAACACACTGCAGCTGGTCTTGGTGGACTGTGTCTCATGACAGTCAGAAGGCTGTTTTGTGTGGAACGCCCTTGGGGCTGCTGATAGGTTGTTCCCATTGTATCAAAAGCAACCGCACCAGGGCATTCTCCCACACATATGACTATCTTCAAAAGACCCTGAGAAGAAATACTCCCCAGGAGAGAGCTGGATCATAGTGATTTGGAAGGGAAAACAGGCCACCTTACCTCTTGAATCTGCCACCCACCTGACAAACACTCCTAGGAGCCTCTTTAAAACCCCATATGCAGAACGCTCTGGCTGTCCCCCACCCTCTTTGGGACAACCTACTCCAAGCTCTGCAATGCTTCGCTTATATAGTAAACTTCTGCTTAAATTGTCTGTGCCTCTTGACTGAATTCTTTGAGAAGACAAGAATGGAGAGAACCCTGTAATGTGGGGAGAGGAGACACAGCCAGGATGGGTAACAGGTACCAACATTTGGTTAGTAAGAGAAATACATCCCAATGCTTGTAGTCAAAAGGGATGAGACTCTAGAATAACCCATTTTAGTACCTTTTAGTGTGTGTGTGTGTGTGTGTGTGTGTGTATGTGTGTGTGTGTGTGTGTGTGTGTGTGTGTAGCCCAAAAGACAACTTCCAGACGTCAATTCAGAGATTGAGTTAGGGTGGTCAGACTTGGTGGCAAGCATCTCTAGCTTGCTGAGCCATCTCACGAAGAACTAGAAAAGAGGAGCCTGAAGCCTTCAAGCCTAAAGAAACAAGAAGGGCTGGAGTGGGCTGGTTTCCCATTGTGACAGTCACACATTGCATTCGCGGCTGAAATACCTTCCTAGGCAGAAGCGGGAGCCCCCTCCTAGCACTTGGGAGCCTGTGGCAGCTGGATTGCCACAAGTTTGAGGCCCGCTTGAGCCACACAGCACGAGTGTCTCAAAACAAACAACCCAAAAACTAAAACTAAAATTCAGAGGCCACACCCATTGCCATCAGCCTGTACTTCCAGCCACTCAAGAGGCTAAGGCGGATGGATCTCAAATCAAAATCCTGTGGGCTACAGGGAGTCGGGCAGTTTCGGCAGTCTAGTGAGACCTGCCTCAAAATAAAAGCCCTAGAACAAGAGCTGGGGCTGTAGCTCCATGGCAGGGCGCTTACTTTAGCATACAGAAAGCCCTGGGTCTGATCCCCAGTACCCCAAAGAGAATGAGAAAGAAGCATTGTAGCTTACTTCACAATTTAAATGAAATAAATCAGGCTCAGGATGTAACTTAGTGGAAAGCATTTTTGACTGTGCAACTCAAATCCCTGTTAATTGATCCATTAATTAGGTTTAAAAATTAGATTGAGAGCTAGGCGTGGTGGTGGACACCTTTAATCCCAGCACTTAGGCCAGTCTGGTCTACAGAACAAGTTCCAGGACAGCCAGGCTACACAAAGAAACCCTGTCTCAAAAAAGAAAGAAAGAAAGAAAGAAAGAAAGAAAGAAAGAAAGAAAGAAAGAAAGAAGGGAGGGAGGGAGGGAGGGAGGGAGGGAGGAAGAGAGAGAGAGAGAGAGAGAGAGAGAGAGAGAGAGAGAGAGAGAGAAAGAAAGAAAGAAAGAAAGAAAGAAAGAAAGAAAGAAAGAAAGAAAGAAAGAAAGAAAGAAAGAAGAAAGAAAGAAAAGAAAATTTGAATCAAGGGACTGGAGAGATGTTCCACTGATTAAGAGCACTGGCTGTTCTTCCAGAGGACCTGGGTTTGAGTCCCAGCACCCACACGACAGCTCACAATTATCTGTATCTCCAGTTTGAGGGGAATCAAACACTTTCTTTTGGCCTTTGGCCTTTTGGCCTTCTCGGGGAGCCAGGCACACAAGTGATGCACAGATATACACACAGGCAAATACTCATACAAATAAAATAAAGTATTTTAAAGTTAGGGCTGGAGAGATGGCTCAGAGGTTAAGAGCACTGACTGCTCTTCCAGAGGTCCTGAGTTCAATTCCCAGCAACCACGTGGTGGCTCACAACCATCTGTAATGAGATCTGGTGCTCTCTTCTGGCCTGCAGTCATACATGCTGTATACATAATAAATAAATTAAAAAAAAGTATTTTAAAGTTAAATGAAGACATTATGATTACCACAACCATGGAGATATGGGTAGAAATATACTACTGCTGGTAACAGATTATGGCGACACAAACACATGAAAATGCTGTAAGTCTCTGACAGCTTCTTCTGGCCTCCCTGGGTACCAGGCATGCACGTGGTACACAGCCCCACATGCAGGCAAAACACCCATGCACATAAAACTGAAAAAAAAAAATTTAAACAAATAAATAATAAATAGTTTAAAACAACTTTGTGACTATAGAGAACTGGAATGTTACAAATTCAGAGCCAAGATTAGCTTGAGCTCTCTTTAATCCCTTTAATAACCACTGATTGCCCACTTCAGTCTGTTCCAACACTACCAGGAAAAACTTCTTGGGAAACATTAACAAACTCCTACCTTCCACAGCCCCCAAACCCAAGACTGTTACGAGACAGCATCTGAGACCTACAGCGGAGACTTCCCTACTTTGCTGAAACTCACCCACCAGATGTTTTCACCTATGTATGCAGGACCTAATCCAGGAGGATCAGTACAATTACAAGAAGAATCTCCCTTTTCCCACCCAGTACCAACTCACCAAGAAATGCTACATGAACACACTGGGTTATATCTTATTCTTCAGCTTGTAGCTTCTAAAACTGTAAGAAAATAGATCTGTCTTAGAGTTATTGCTGTGATAAAACACCGTGACCCAACTTACAGGTGAAAGGGTTTATTTTAGCTTACAACTCTCAGGTCAGACTCTGTCGCTGAGGGAAGCCAGGGCAGAACTCAAGGCTGGAACCTGGAAGCAGGAACTGAAGCAGAGGCCATGGAGCGGTGCTCCTTACTGACATACTGCCCATGGCTTGCTCAGCCTGTTTTCTTAGAGAACCCCACCCCCGTCCCCACCCACCTGCCCAGGTATGGCACCACCCACAGTGAGCTGGGCCCTTCCATATCAATCATCCACCAAGAAAATGACCCACAGCCTTGCCCACAGGCCAATCTTTTTTTTTTTTTGGTTTTTCGAGACAGGGTTTCTCTGTGTAGTTTTGTGCCTTTTCCTGGATCTCATTCTGTAGCCCAGGCTGGCCTCGAACTCACAGAGATCCGCCTGGCTCTGCCTCCCCAGTGCTGGGATTAAAGGCGTGCGCCACCACCGCCCGGCTTCCACAGGCCAATCTTATGGAGCCATTTTCTCAACTGAGGTTCCCTCTTCACAGTCGACTCTAGGTTGTGTAGAGTTGACACAGCAAAAGCAACCAGGACATGGTCTGTACTGTTTAATCCACGAGAGTATTTCGTGCTGACAGCCTGAGCAGTTTAATCCAGCTGCACAGATCATTCCTCACACAATTTCTAATGCATGACCACGTGTTAGGTATTCTAAGTCCTGCGTGAAACAAAGGGACTCTATTTCCTGCATTGTTTGTACACACTCCCCTCACCATCTTTTGAAGCAGGGCATGAGGACGCCAGCCAGGATTTTCCAGCTCTGAAATGACTGATTTTCCTATGGAGTCAGGGAGGTAGCTCAGCAGGTAGGGTGCTTGCTGTGCATTAACATTTATTTTATTTTATGTGCAAGGTGCCTGCATGTATGTCTGTACACCACATGCTCACTTGGTACCTGCAGAGGATGGAAGAAGGTATCAGATCCCCTGGAGTTAGTTATGGATGGTTATGAACCACAATGTGGGTACTGGGAATCAAACCCAAAGAGTCCTTGAGTTCAAATCTCCAGTATGCACGTAAAAAGCTGGGCATAGGCTGTGTGACAGAGCTTTTCCTGGGGAGATGCAACACCCATCTACTCACCCCAGATGGGGAACCCACGTGTGGTAGTTTGAATGCAATTGGCCCTCATAAAGTCATAAGGAGTGGCATTATTAGGAGGTGTGGCTCTGTTGAAGTAGGTGTGGCCTTATTGGAGGAAGTGTGTCACTGTGGGGGTGGGCTTTGAGGTTTCCTTTGCTTGAGCTTCAATCAGTGTGACACTCAGATCATTTCCTGTTGCCTGAGGGATCAAGATGTAGCTCCTTCTCCAGCACCATGTCTGCCTGCATGCCTTCATGTCCCTCCATGATAGTGGACTAAACTTCTGAAACCTAAGCTACCCAATTAAATGTTTTTCCTTTGTAAAAGTTGCTGTGGCCATGTTGTCTCTTCACAGCAATAGAAGACACCATGACAGACCAAAATATGGATATCATGAACTCCAACTTGGCGAATGAGTTTTATTGGAGTTGCTTATAAGAATACGGGTGTAATGTTACGAATAGAAATAACCCAAAGACAGCTACATCATCCAAGCCCATCCAAACTTAGGTGACAAACAGCTTACAAATCTGGGAAAATGGAGCACACTGCTCACCCTGCAGGCACCTCACTCAGCAGGTTGCAGAGTGTCCTTTCCAAGTGCCTCAATTCCTCTAAACGTCATCCAGGCAGCTCAGCTGGTTTCTGCTTCTTCCAGGCAGCTGGTCTGTTCTTACAATTTTCTTTGCAGCTTTTCTTGTCTGAGTCTCCTTTGCAGGATAGCTTGTTAAAATCTTTGCAGCTCTGTCTGACTAATTCTCAAAGGGACTCTCAGCTTTTATTGCTTCCTCTGGCAGGGAGGAGCCTAGTGAATCTGGTCAGTTTCAGGGACTTCCTGAAGCTCCTTTGAGTCACTTGCCTTCTGGTTTAAGGACATCCCTGCAGGATGGAATGTTTCAGAGGAAACTGTTACACAGTAGCACATGAGGTGAAGACAAGGAACCCTGGTCAGCCAGTCTTGACCACTGGTGAGCTCCAGCTTCAAAATCAAAATGGAAAGTGATAGAAGAGATACTTGACATCTACCTCTGACCTCCACATGCACACACATTTGTATACACATGTGTATGTATGCATACACACACACATGCACACACACAATCTCCTTTTGAAACTATGTCATTTAAATGATGGGGCTCTCAACTTCACACCAGATTAAAATCATAAGAGGTGATAAGTGGTGTGCGAATGCAGAGCCAGTAACTGCTGATGAAGTGAGCAGACCATAAACAAAATCATTGCTGCGTTTGGAGTAATTGGTGTATTCTTTGAAGGCATCGTGAGAGCTGTGTGTGTTGGCACACAACCATTATCCTAGCACTTAAAAAGCTGGGGCAAGAGGATTGCCCCCAGTTGGAGGCTAGCCTGGGCTACATAGCAAGACTCCATTTCAAAACATCAAATTCTCTTGTGCTAGGGGTATGTGGGAAGTGAAAGGCATGATGATCACCTGAGTGTAAGAGCTTAAGACTCTTCTGGGCAACACAGAAAGAGTCTCATGCTGTCAAGATCTCCGTTTGTTCATTTCCCAAATATTGAGCGCCTACAATGTGTCAGGCACTGGTGTGAACCTAACCTTGATCTCTGCACGTAGCAACGGTTGGAGTGCAGCAACCCTGCCTGCCACCAGCAGATGGCAGTAGTAGACGATGGCAATTGGATTAAACCCTCTAACCGAACCTGCCATCAACTGTTTTCGTGCTCCTGTACGTCTCAGGGACGGTTACCAGGGTGAAGGCTTCACATCTGAAACGTAAGTGCAAGTGCTCAAAGGACTAGCTTGAGGATGAAGGGAGATTCAAGGCATCTGAAGTTCCTGTCACAAGGGACGGGCTCACAGACAGGACATATTATTTAGCATGCCTGATACTGATCTGACATTTTACAAAATGCCAATCTGCGAAGAGAGAAATCAAATCGGAAGGCCGAAAGAAGACTGCCCAGCAGGACGCTAGCAACTCCCACCACAGGAAAACAAGTACAACAGAACCCAGCACAAGCGTAAGGCAAGAAGCTGGAAAGATTCGAAGTGGTTGCCTTCTCCACAGGACGTTTGGAAGTACTGGGCTGTCACACCCTAGCTCATTAACTCAAGGTCTTTACAGATTCTTTGTGGCTGTTTTGGTCGGGGGTGGGGGTGGGGGTGGGGGTGAGGGTAGGGGGGTATTTGGCTTGCAAAGGGTAGCCCCACAGCCAAGGAATTACAAAGCTACCAGAGAGCTAGGTTTGACTCCAGCTCTTTGTTCCTTGGACAAAGGGAACACAGTTGGACCACCAAATGACTCAGATAAATTGAGCCAGAATTTGGAAGCCTCAGAGTAAACTTACCTCACTTCCTGTAAAGATTGGGGGTGGGGAATAGAGGACATAATTGGAGGTAAGGGCTGGGAGAAGAATGACTCCATCATGGGAGTAATTATGAACTTTAGGGTGTGGGTAACGTCAGAAGAACCTCAAGCAGTCTGTTAAAGAGGCAAACCAATTCTAACTGTAATTCCAAACTTCTCCCAGGTAGCAAGTGGAGAAGCTTTGTGGGAAAGGATGATGTTGAATTTGAGATTGTCTTTCCAGTCCGAGGATTCCAGGAGGTGCTGGGTGGGGTCAAACACAGGTCTTCCTCCTTGGTAGGGGAGGACTCCACCGACTAGCTACATCCCCAACCCAGGAAAGGCTATTTTTTTTTCAATAATTGAGTAAAACCGAAATTTATTATAAGCCACAGTCGTCCTAAGGACCTCCATGCTATATATATAGCCTCTATGGTTCTAAGGGTTGTGGTCTGATTGTTCTTTATTTTATATCTAGAATCCACCTATGAGTGAGTACATACCATGACTGTCTTTCTGGGTTTGGGTTACCTCACTCAGGATGATTATTTCTAGTTCCATCCATTTGCCTGCAAATTTCATGCTGTCATTGTTTTTCTCTGCTGAGTAGTACTCCATTGTGTATATGTACCACATTTTTTCCATCCATTCTTCCATTGATGGGCATCTGGGTTGTTTCCAGGTCCTGGCTATTACAAATAGTGCTGCTATGAACATAGATGAGCATGTATCTTTATGGTATGAATTAGCATTCCTTGGGTATATGCCCAAGATTGGGATGGCTGGGTCTTGAGGTAGTTCGATTCCTAATTTTCTGAGAAACCGCCATACTGATTTCCACAGTGGTTGTACAAGTTTACATTCCCACCAACAGTGGAGGAGTGTTCCCTTTGCTCCACATCCTCTCCAACATTGGTTGTCATTGGTGTTTTTGATCGTAGCCATTCTAACAGGTGTAAGGTGGTATCTCAGAGTCGTTTTGGTTTGAATTTCTCTGATGATTAAGGATGTTGAGCATTTCTTTAAATGTCTTTCAGCCATTTGTAGTTCTTGTTTTGTGAATTCTCTGTTTAGCTCTTTAGCCCATTTTTTAATTGGACTGTTCAGTATTTTGATGTCTAGGGAAAGGCTATTTTTGCAGGGAGATCACTGCAGTCTGAACTGATGGGCAACATTGGCTGTGGTAGCAGTAACCTCAGTTTGATAAGCATTTCTATAACAATAACCTCATTTGTATAACATTCCTATGACACAAAGGAACAAGGAGGAAACACACAGACAACGCTGATGTCTTAAGATCACCAGGCATCAGCTCTTAGGATTATTTTACTTCTCACAGCAGCAAGATGTGGATCAGCAGGTAAGGGTCCTTGCTGCCAAGCCTGATGATCAGACTTCATCCCCAGGACCTCCATGGTAGAGAGAACCAGTTCCCAGAAGTTGTGCTCTGACTGCTGCATGAACATTGTGGTACACACACATACACACAAATAAAGAAATAAATGTAAAAAAATAAATACATAAATTTGTCACATGACTAGATTTGTTTAGATTAGGAAATTTGAAAAGTACCAGCCCTGTGTAGTCCTGTCCCTGGCCGTTTTGGGTCTTTGACAGATGGAAAAGAATACCTCCTTGTTTTAAGTAGCCTGTCCTTAGTTAGGAACAGGGTCATCCATCTTAACAGGATCCTTGGTCACTTGCTGCATCGTCTCTGTGAATAACTTAGGTCGTTTACTGTTTGTCTGGTGATTTTTTTTTTTTTTTTTTTTTTTTTTGGCCTGTGGCTAAGAATTCATGGAGAGGGCTGTTTATTTATTTACACATATTAAGACACTCGGCGCCTTCTCTTTCATCTTGTGGATATTCTCTCTAACTGGTGAAGGCGGTGGCCTCACAGAACCTTTTCTTCTCATTTGTAGTTCTCATGCGGCACTCACCTCCTCATCGCGAGTATCAGGGAGTGTTTTCTTCTAGTGCTTTGGTTTGGGTTTTGGTTTTTGGAAACAGAGTTTCTCTATGTAGCCCTGGCTGTCCTGGAACTCACTCTGTAGACCAGGCTGGCCTGGCCTCGAACTCACAAAGATCCACCTGCCTCTGCCTCCCGAGTGCTGGGATTAAAGGCGTGTGCCACCATGCCTGTCTTGGACCTATTTCTTAACCTTACCTCAAAGATGCCCAGCTTTTCCTGACAGTGGGGATGTGGGTTAAGCTGAGCACACAGTGATGAAAGACAGAGTGTGGCTCTCCAGCTCTAGTTGCCTGAGAAGGGTGGCTCTGTCCCCTCATCCCAGAAGCTTCCCTTTGCAGCACCATCACAGAAAACCACACCTGATCCCCCGCCCCAGGGGATGCAGTGACAACACAGCCCCTGCACCTAAGGCTCAGGGACCGTCACAGAAGAGGCGACAGGAAGACTGGAGGAGCCAGAGGACCAGGAAGCCAGCTGTGAGACTGTGTCTCCTAGAAATGACAGGGAAGCTGCATCCACGTGCAGCAGGACCCCCAGACCTTAGCACAACTGACTCCATGATGGAAGTACCATTCCGCCTGTAAAACTCAGCATGTAGGCAGCACCACCTGCCAAGATGAAAACAAAGACCGAATCCATCAAAGTCCATAGTTCTGAGAAAATCTCTAAATGTACTCATCGTGCTTTTTGGCTTCTGTAGTTCTGCTTCTGGCTAACTGTTCTTGTAAAATGAAGTATGTCAACCCAGCACAAGGATTTTGTGCTTAAAAAATGCACCCTAAAAATACTTGGGGCTCCACTGGGATCCTGAACACCCCGTGTAGTCACCAGCCAACTAATAAAGACTTTCTGTTGGCTAACACTCATGTTTGAGCAGTCTTCTTTGGGGGGTACCCCACAACATGTGATACCTCCACAATATGGCTGCCTGAAGAAGACCTAAACAATGGCAACACCAATGGCCGAGCTGAAGTGGATGGAAGAAATCTGACGGGCTCCCACTCCTGGACAAAGACCTATAGGCAGCTAAGGACTGCAAAGAGGAGAATTAGTCTTCCCCAAGGATGAGCTCCCTAATTGGTTGCACAGAACCAAGTTGTCAGTGCTGAAATCATATACACACACACAACATTAGGCTGAAACAGCAGGGTGTGTGTGTGTGTGTGTGTGTGTGTGTGTGTGTGTGTGTGTGTGTAAAAGAGTAATAATCAAAGAGAGAGGGGGCCATGAATTTGAGAGGGGGTGTACATTGAGGGGGTGGAGGGAGGAAAGGGAAGGGGGAGATTATGTAATTATATTTTAATTAAAACTTAATCATGAAAAATAATGATTTTCATTCACTTATTAAAATGACTGGAAATACTTCTTTTCTGTGGCTGTTTATTCCTCCTTCCCCCAAGACTAAGTTTAATCCTCCTTGCCCAAGACTAAATAAAGCAAAACAGAACAGAAACAACTGTAGGCAGCATTTTCAAGTGTGTGTGTGTGTGTGTGTGTCCCTTTTCTTAAGATAAGATCTCCTGTAGCCTAGGCAGGCCTTGAACTGAACAACCCTACTGCCTTGGCCTTTGGAGTGCTAGAACTCCAGGCATGAGCCACCAGTCCTGATGACTGGTTTTCTATTTTTGATGGGGGGGACAACTGATCTTTGATCTTCTGCCACAGCCAGCCCCACCCTCCTCCATACCCCCAGCTTTCGAAGCTTCACTTTGCTCCATCAACTCCCATGCCCCCTGCACTTCTGAGCCTCCTACACGTACATGCCCGCTGCATCCCCCTCTTCCCTGCTGGGACTTGCTGGTGTCCCTGAAAATCGTGATAGAGGCCTCCCGGAACGCCTGCCTGGATGTACATGTTCGTCACAAAGCATAGCCGTGTAGCTCTGAAGTTCCCCACCCACGATCAGGGCTTGCCAAGTAGTCCTCAGAGGGGAACAGGTGGCCTTTTGTTAGCCAGTCCCCAGATGTCAAAACTGTTGATTTGAAACATTGTTATCCCCTCAAGCAGAGTAAGAGAGAGTTTACTCTGAGCCAAACACAATGGGTCAGGGCCTGGAAAAAAAGACTTAGGTAGTTCCAGGTTGTGGAAATTGTTATATGAACTTCCACAGTCACAGAACCAAAAAAAAAAAAAGTCACAATTTACTGTTTACCAAATACTTTAGGGGGACAGCAGTAAGGTGGGTAACAGCAAAGAGAAGACATCTTTGCTATAGCTTTTATATGTTATCTAATGATGTTGGGCATCTTTGAGGTAAGGTTAAGAAATAGGTCTAGTGTTGTGGAATATTAGTTGAAGGTGTGTTACATTTGTTTATGCTGTGGAACATTTGTTTAATGATGCAAAGATGTGTTGCATTCTTTTGTGTTGCATTTGTTTAACTCCATGAAGCTGTGTTACTTTGCCTGTCTAAAACACCTAATTGGTCTAATAAAGAGCTGAACGGCCAATAGCTAGGCAGAAGAAAGGATAGGTGGGGCTGACAGACAGAGATAATAAATAAAAGGAGAAAAAGAGGAGTGAGAATAGGAGAAGGAGAGGAGGACATCAGGGGTCAGCCACCCAGCCACACAGCAAGCCACAGAGTCAAAAAGAAAGAGAGGGACATAGAATAGAGAAAGATAAAAGCCCAGAGGCAAAAGATGGCTGAGATTGGTGGATGCTAGTAATCTGCTAAAAATATAGTCCAAAGATTTTACTGAATAGTCAAAGGACGTTACATCAAGTACAGAAAGCAGGTAATACGTTCCTCACTCTGTAATTACAAGTAGGTCATTTGTGACTGTTAAGGGCATTAACGGCGCCTCAAGATACATTTGCTCTAGATCTACAACATTCTAGCTTGTTGCACTCAAGAATTTCTGAGCTTCGGTGCAGGAATGAGCTTCCTTCTGTGGACAGTAGTTCACTGTGCCCCTGCAGACTTTTCATTCAAGGATGATTAATAACCTTGCGGAGTGGGGCTGGGCACGGAGCTCGGTTTGTAGAGTGCTTGGCTGGCGTACATGAAACACCCATAAACACTGGGCATGGTGGCACACAGCTGGCAGAGACATGCAGAGTTCCAGATCATCTGTGGCTGCCTGGAGAGTTCGAGGCTAGCTTGAGCTCCACACAATCCTGTCTCAAAAACTTAGCAGAGGAGTCTTTTAGTCATTGTCGCAGGTTATAAACCTTGTTGCTGACCTCAGTCGACTCATTGGAGAAGGAGGTTATTTGGGGCTATAGTTGGAAGCAGATTTCTCTGAATCCCTCCCCTTTACATATTGTATTATACATGGGAGTTTTAGGGCAGAAGACCGGGTTGCTAAAGCCCCAGCAAGCTGAATAGGCCATGCATCCTGGCAACAAATAAGTAAAAGAGACAGTCATGGTAGAAAACAGAGATTTACTCAACATGTTGCAAGAGGAACAGATGCGGGGGTCCCGTGACTGGAGTTCACCTTCACGGCACATGAGCTTTGTGTTTAAGCAAAGGAAGAACTGGAGCAGGAGAGAAAGAGGTGTTGCTGAGTCTGCAGCCCTGGTCAGGGCAGGGATGGCTTCATCACTGTCTCCACTCTAGTTCTGCAAGGTATTCCAGAGAAGTCTGTAATGCTCAAGTCAAGCTGGTTCTCAGGAGGTGAACCTATCTGCCCCAGGGCAACCTCACCCCTGAGATAATTGCCCCCGTCTGGGGTGGGGTCCTGTCCTGCCAGGTTTTACAGCTCTTGGAATCCAAAGTGGCTGCAGATTTATGTCAGTGGTTACCTTTGTGCCCTGAGAGGGGGGTGAGGCATTTAGTTAGACAGACACTGCCTGAGCGATTGTCACACCTGTGCAGGATGGAGCCGCTCACTGAGTGTGGTGCTGAGCCAGACGGAATGAAGGCGGAGCTTCCGGCTCTTGTCTGCTTCAGTCACCTCACGCTCGTGCTCTTGAGCACAAGCAGCTTCTGGTTCATGTTTAGTTATGTACATCTGTGTGTGAGTGTGTGCACGTGAGTGCAGGGAGCGGCAGCCAGGGGAGGGCACCGGGCTGGAAGAGGGCTGGAACTCAAGGTTCAAGTTGCTGTGAGCTGCCCGACCCGACCCGGAACTGGCGCCCTCTGGAAAAGCGGCAGGCACTCTGAACCATCTAGCCATCGCGCCAACCCTCAGAAAAGTAGCTCTTAGTGCCCCTTCTACGGCGTTGCCTCTTGCCCTTTCCTCGTCTGCTTCTGACTAGGTTGTTTTGGGTTCGATCTTTTCAGAGTTCACCTCCAAAGTTAGGCAGCTATGAACAGCAGGGACCGTGTGAAGTGCAGGAGAACTCGATGACCTGTCTGTACTGTCTGTCTTACCCCTCACCCCTTTACACCAGCTTCTGACTCAGAGATAACTTGTGTCTCTCGTTCTTGGGATTTTTCTTTTCAGTTTTTAAAGGCAGATTCTTATCTAGCCCAGGCTGGTCCCTAACCCATTATGTAGCTGAGAATGTTCATGAATACTGATCCTGTTGCCTTCACCTCCCAAGAGCTGGGATGACAGTCACCTCCTCCTGAGGGTTTTCTTGCATTTTGCAGTTGTTGTGGTTTGACTGTGAAATGTCTCCAAAAGATTCGTGTGTTTGAACACTTGTCCCCAGTTGGTGGCGATGTTCTGGAAGGCCGTGGAACCTTTAGGGAGTGGTTCCTTGTGGGAGGAAGTCGATCATTAGGGGCTGGTCTTGAGGTTTTATAGCGCAACCCCACTTCCTGTCCATTTTGTGCCTCCTGCATAGGAAGACACCTTGACTATCAGCTTCACACTCCTGCCGCCATGCCTGCCCCATCAAGAACAACAACCTTTTGAACTGCAAGCCGAAATCAACCCTTTCCCCCTTACAGTGCTTCTTGTCAAGCACATGATTTCAGCAACAAGAAAAGGCAACGATAAAGAAAATCGGGGTTCCGGGCTGCAGCTAGGTTGGCAGTGTGCTTGCCTAGCACCCAGTGCCCTGGCCTTTATTCTCCATCACGGCATAAATTGAGCATAATGGTGAATGCCTGCAGTCTTGGGACATGGGAGGTAGAGTCAGGAAGATGAGCAGTTCAAGATTGCTGTTGAGCCCTTTCCCCTGACTGGTAGCTCAGAGGCTACAGGATGCCTGGAGTTACTGAAAAGGATGTCAATCAGCAGGAGGTCTTCAGAGCTCCAGTGGCCTTCCTTAAAAAGTATCCAAAACTGAAAGTCCCTGTTGTTGTTGGTTTTTACTTTTTGGGGGGTCCCGCCACCCAGCTTCCAAATAAATCACACACAGAGGCTTAATCTTAACTATGAATGCCTGGCCTTAGCTTGTCTTAGTTTCTAGCCAGCTTTCCTTACCTTAAATTATCCTGTCTGTCTTTTCCCTCTGGACTTTTCTTTTTCTCTTACTTATGTAAATCTTACTCTAAGCTTGCTGTGTAGCTGGGTGGCTGGTCCCTGGAGTCCTCCTTCTCTGGCTTCTAAATCTCTCCTCCCAGTTTTTTTTCCTTTTATATATACTCTCTGTGTGCCAGCCCTGCCTATCCTTTCTCCTGCCTTATTATTGGAGGTTCAGTTCTTTATTAGATCATCAGGTGTTTTAGACAGGCACAGTAACACAGCTTCACAGAGTTAAACAAATGCAACATAAACAAAAGTAATACACCTTAAAATAATATTCTACAACAAATCTGAAATGGATAGCCATAGTCCAGTTGACCAAACAAAGAGCTTGCTCCCGATGATGATGAGAACTGTTTCTACACATCAACTACTTCCATACCACAGTCCCTGTACCTGTGGGGTGGTGCTGGTGTTGGTGTCATGACCGAGATCTAGGCAGGCATCAGGCTCAATGACTTCAGTTGAGGCTCCAAGAGTGTGGCCCAAGGGATCCTCTAAAATCTTAAAATTGCTCAAAGTGGTTGAAGATCAGGTTGGAGGCTACAAGCTAACATCTCAGGAACAGAGAAATCTTGACAGGATCTCAGGGCTGGTGGCAGCTGCCAACAAGAAGCATTAGAACAAAGGCTGCTTTGTTAATAAATTGCTTCATCTATTAAAAAATAGAATTCTTAGCCAGGCAGTGGTGGTGCATGCCTTAAATCCAAGCACTCAGAAGGCAGAGGCAGAGGATCTCTGGGAGTTCGAGGCCAGTTTGATCTACAAAGCCAGTCCCAGGACAGCCAGGGCTGCTATACAGAGAAACCCTGTCTCAATACTACTACTACTACTACTACTACTAATAATAATAATAATAATAATAAAATAAAAATAAAAATAAATAAATAGAATGCTTGCCTTTAATCTCAGCACTTGGGAAGCAGGCAGATCTCTATGAGTTCTAGGCCAGCCTGGTCTACAGAGGGAGTTCTAGGACAGCCAGGGCTATAAAGACAAACCCTGTCTCAAAAAACAAAACAAAACCAATATAATTCTTGGCTACATAGTGAGTTCAAGGCCATCCCAGGCCATTTGAAACTGTCAGAGAAAAAGAGAGAGAGGCAGAGAGAGCTAGTCCATGTTGCTACATGGGGAAGAAGAATCAATACCTTCAGGGTCATGGGCATCTACTTGATGGTTATTTCTTTAGCTTGGCCTTTTAGAAAAGTTTGTTTTATTTGTATTTATATGTACACATGTGTCCATGTACAGGTGTCCGCAGAAGCCTGGAGACAGAGTTAAAAGCAGTTGTGAGCCCAATGTAGGTGATGGGAGCTGAACTCAGGTCTTCTACAGGAGCAGCACCTACTCTTAAGTGCAGAGCCAGCCCTCCAGCCCCCGTTTTGGTCTTTTGGAGACAGGGTATCCTTGACCTCACACGATCTTCCTGTCCCCTCTTCTGCAATGGTCCCTGAGCCTTAGGTGCAGGAGCTGTGTTAAAGATGCATCCACTGGGGCAGGGCACTCCTGGATCAGCTGTCCTCTACATTTTGACCAGTTGTGATTTTCTGTGATGATGTTCATCTACTACAAAGGGAAGCTTCTTCGATGAGGGGTGAGAGCCACACTTATCTGTGGGTTCAAGGACGAAGTTTAGAATGCAGTCAGAAATTATGCTGATCTAGTCAAGTGGAAGTAGTAGGTTCTCTAAGCTCTGTGATCTCACCAGCCCTGGGTAGTTGTCTGGATTTCCAACAAGCATGATTTCCCTCCTGCTGAGCAGGCTTTAAGTCCAGTTAGACAGCGGTTGGTTACCGTCAAGATATGAGTACCACTATTGCAAACCTTAGGATATCTTGCCATGCTAGCAATTGTTACAGTTTATAGTTGACACAGCTGGAAAGGAGTTTTAATTGCTTTCTTTACTTGGCAGCTAGCATAGCACCTTTGGTGCTATGAAAACTAGACCGTGTGTGCATATGTGTGTGTGTGTGTGTGTGTGTGTGTGTGTGTGTGTGTGTGTCGGGGTGGGGTGCAGGGACTTTCTGTCAGATCCAGCTAGAAAAGGGGGTTTCTTATGCTTGGTGTTGGGGTTTTTGTTAGTGTCTACGGCTTAAGTAGGGAGCACTGTCAGCCCAAGTGGCACAGCTTCATTTGGTAGATGTATGTAGTATGTGTAATTTTAGGTACATGTAAAATAATTCCTTATGGATTTTCTTTTTTGTTTTGTTTTGTTTCCATTGGATGGCTCCAGCCACATCACAACTTGAGACAGGGTTTCTCTGTGTAGCTTTGCGCCTTTCCTGGAACTTACTCGGTAGCCCAGGCTGGCCTCGAACTCACAGAGATCCGCCTGGCTCTGCCTCCCGAGTGCTGGGATTAAAGGCATGCGCCACCACCGCCCGGCTTCCTTATGGATTTTCAAACATCTTTAAGTGTTATTTGTTCCTCCTGTCCCCTGTGCTGCACTGACATCCCTTTGCTCCCCAACTAAAGCCATCCTCCCCATCCTCCCCATTTCTCCCTTCCTATCCCCTGTATCCTGAGATTCCTACTCCTGGCCCCTCCACAGTGGTCGCTTTCCTGGCTTCTGGGTTATGCCCTCCTATCTGAGTCTGTCTCCTTTACCTGGGCTCAGGTTTCTGCTTGACTCTGCCTCTCTTCATTGTCTACTGGATTTGGAATCGCCTAGGAGATTCACCTCTAGGCATGTCTTTGACAGTGCTCCTTGAGAGGTTTAAGTGATGGAGGGCCAAGTTGTGATGTGGCTGGCGCCATCCAATGGAAAAATGCCAGCTGAGCAGCAGTATTTACAGCTCTGCTTCCTGACTGTGGGCACAATGTGAAGAGCCATTCATACGCCTTCATCCATGTTTCCATCATGTTGGAGTGTGTCCTCTCAAACTGTGAGCCAAAATAAATTCTTCTATTCACTTGCTCTTTGTCAGGTAGCTGGTCCCAGCAACAACAGAAACAAGTAATATGTAACCATCTTATCCCTTGGCCATCCTAGAGGCACAGAGATGAGTCACTGCCTCTGACTTTTTCCCTTGAGTCATTTGGGTGTCAGAACCAATAGGACTGATCTATAAACACTTCTGTGACAAAGGACTGAAGCCCCCTCATTGGCCACCCTCAGCTATGTGGAGCCTGCAGGGAAATTGCCCTTGAGATGAGAAGCTACATCCTGGAGCAGATCGGGTAAGGAACCTAAGATTGATTCCTTATGGGATCATAATGTAACAGGAATGAACAGATTCAAGGTCATGAGGCAGGGCCACACTCTGACCCAGACTTCTTATTCTAATTTTTCCTGTTTTAACCTAAAGCTCATGTCTTGTGTGATTGTGGTAGCTAGAGCTAGTAATCCCAACACTTAGAAGGCTGAGTCAGGAGGATTGCTATGAGTTTGAAATTAGCCTAAGCTACATCGTGAGTTCCAGGCCAGTCTGAAGTACAATGAGACCCTGTCCCCAAAACAACAACAACAACAAAACTCCCCATTCCCCACTGAAGTTCATGTTAATCCTCCAAGTCACTGGACTTCTGTGGTGGTTTGAATAGGTATAGCCTCCATACACTCATCTGTTTGAATGCTTAGTCCATAGGGAGTGGCACTATTAGGAGATGTGGCCATGTTGGAGTAGGTGTGGCCTTGTTGGAGGAAGTGTGCCATTGTAGAGGTGGGCTTTGAGGTCTCATAAGCTCAAGTCTTGCCAGTGTGTTTTAGATTCCTGCTGCTGTCTGTCGATCAAGATGTAGAACTCTCAGCCGGGCGGTGGTGGCGCACTCCTTTAATCCCAGCACTCGGGAGGCAGAGCCAGGCGGATCTCTGTGAGTTCAAGGCCAGCCTGGGCTACCAAGTGAGTTCCAGGAAAGGCGCAAAGCTACAGAGAAACCCTGTCTCGAAAAACCAAAAAAAAAAAAAAAAAAAAAAAAAAAAAAGAAAAAAAAAAAGATGTAGAACTCTCAGCTCCTCCTCTAGCACCACATCTGCCTGTATACCGCCATGTTCCACCAAGGTGATAATGGACTAAATCTCTGAAAATGTAAGTCGTCTCCAATTAAATGTTTTCCTTTAGAAGAGTTGCCATGGTCATGATGTCTCTTTGCCCCAACAGAAACCCTAAGACAATGCCATTGATCTTTTTTCCCAGTGTGGTCCTATTAAATCTCCTTTCTCTGCTTTTCACCATGGCTTGTCTCTTTAATTGGTACATTGGGATGGGTGCCAAGCACAATTTGAGCAAATGCCAGAGCCCAGGCTTCTGCCCTAAAAGTCCAGTTACTAAGCCAAGCCCAGTTACCTCTGTATTTCCCTGGGAGCCTAGCCCAGGAACCCAGTGGAGGGGAACAAATACTATAGTGAGATGAACCTTGGCCAGGAAGTCTTAAGTTCTCTTTTGGCTTGAGTCTTGAGAGTACTCTGGCTTTAAAGTTTCTCCACAAATCTAAATGTCTTGATAACAAGATCTATTTATTACATCTCCTGAACTGAATTGCTTCTGGGTATCTTGGCTATGCCAAACCTCATCTTTTCATGTCAGGTGCATGTAAGTTGAGTATTTGTATTAGGAGTGGGGTAAGAAGCACAAGGTTAACATCTTCACCAATTATGGAATGTATCGCATTTCATTAGTTACAAGGAAGGGCTTCTATGTATCATGACAGCATGACTACCATCGAAGTGCAACTGTTTCTGAATTAATACTGAGTTGGTTTTTTCCCTTCTGCTCCCTGAGAAGTGCTACTTAGTGGTTTTGGTAGATTGTAAAGTGCAGGCAAGGAAAGGGAAAGAAAATGCCTGAATCCAAGACCCAGCTACAGTGAAAATCAACCCTAGCCACTGGGTTTCATCGGCATCCCTGTTAAACATGACCCCCAGTTTCCCTCATCGATTATTTCTAAGCAAATGGCAGATTTTATATAATTTCACTTGTTAATACTTGGCAGGAGTTTTGTTTAAAAGCTGTTTACCTCCCATCATCTCCAATGCTAAGTGAACAGTGAGCCAAGTCCTCCCCCTTTTCTTCTTCCTTCCCTTCTTTTTCTCTCCTCTCTTTCTCTCTCCCTCCTCTTATTTGGCCCCACCCTGGCTCATGTAGCCCATATTAGTCTAAAACTTGTCATATGTCTAAGAATGACTTAGAACATTACTGCCTCCACCTCCTGAGCACTACGATTACAGAGCAGGCATGCGCCACCACGCCCAGAAAGTGCTGTGCTGAGGATTAACCCTGGGGCTCTGGGCATGCTGTGAAAGCACTCTGTGAGCTGAACTATACCCCTAGTCTGCAAACTGGGTCTTCCTAAAGATATTCCCAAATTAGTTAGAATCACAGACTTTTTTGTGGTACTTGGGATTGGTCTTCCTAAAGATATTCCCAAATTAGTTAGAATCACAGACTTTTTTGTGGTACTTGGGATTGAATCGGGCCCTCAAACATGCTACAGCCAAGTGCTGACCACTGAGCGACACTGTTGGTTGGCATAACACACTCTATTAATTCACTGAGAAGGACATTTTTATTTTATTTTTTAACAGAGTCTCATCCTAAAGAAAGTTGGTCTAGAACTCACTACATAGTCCAACCTGGCTTTGAACTCCTGTCTCAGGTGGCAAATACGAATATTGTAGGTGTGAGCTCTCAACCCCATTTTATACATTCCTTTATGAAGGCCCCTTAACACATGGTAGTTTCTGGGGTGTGAGATTATCTTAAAATCATTAAAAGGTAAGGGGTAGAGTTATAGTTCAGTGATAGAATGCTTACCTGACACTGGCAAACTCCTGCTTGCTTCCCAGCACACACACACACACACACACACACACACACACACACACACACACACACACACTAAACCAACAAATAAATAAATGCTATATACATTTTTAAGAAGTGCTATTGGTTTTCACTGTCACAGGAAGGACCGGAACTGAGTCAGGGGTTTTCTGTTAGCTTGCTGATGGCTCCACTTCTGTGTGTTCTGTCACTGTGGGTTTAGTCACTAGACAATATTGTCTGAATGGCAGTATTTTAAGTCATCATAAAAGCATTAAGTATTTTTGGCAAGTGCTTTATTCAGATTGTATTTTCTCATCATAATGAAATGCAAAATGTGATACGACACAGATGCTCATGTAGAATTTAAAATAAAAATGCACGTGTCAAGCCAGGTGTGGTGGCGCACACCTTTAATCCCAGCACTAGAGAGGCAGAGGCAGACAGATCTCTATCAGTTCAAGGCCAGCCTGGTCTACAAATCGAGTTCCAGGACAGCCAGGGCTACACAGAGAAACCCTGTTTCAAAAAACAAAAAACAAACAAACAAAAAAGCACATGTCATTTCCTGTTGTTTTTGCTCTTTTGAGGGCTCACCACCCAGTTCCCAAATAAATCACACACAGAGACTTATTCTTAATTATGAATGCCTGGCCTTAGCTTGGCTTGTTTCTTGCCAGCTTTTCTTAACCTAAATTATCCCATCTACCTTTTGCCTCTGGGCTTTCATCTTGCTCCATTTCTGTATACTTTTCCTTTTTTACTCTGTTGCTGGTTGTATAGCTGGGTGGCTGGCCCCGATGTTCTCCTCCTTCTCTCCCTTGTAGCACAAATCCTAATTGATCTTAGTAATACAAACCTGGAGTCAGATGTCAGTGAGAAAGTTGAAAGATCAGAGAAGCAGAGCAGTCAGCCACTAGAAAGAATTCTTACCTCTCAGAATCCTCAGACTGAAAGGGGCTGAGCTCCTGTCTCCTCCTGCCTTATATTTCTCTCCCTGCCTCTACCTCCCTAGTGCTGGGATTAAAGGCATGAGATCCCAAGTGCTGGGATCAAAGGTGTGGGCCACCACTGCCTGGCTTTGTTTCTTTTAGACTGGATCAATCTTATATAGCCCAGGGTGGCCTTGAACTCACAGAGATCAGTCTGCCTCTACTTCCTGAGTTCTGGGATTAAAGGTGTGTGCCACCACTGCCTGGCCTCTGTGGCTAACTAGCAGCTTCACTCCACACTCTGATCTTCAGGCAAGCTTTGTTTGAATACATACAAAATATCACTCTTACTCCTTCTCTCCTCTCAGATTTCTCCTTCTATTTATTCTCTGTGCCTGCTAGCCACACCTACCATCTCTCCTGCCTGGCTATTGGCTGTTCAGTTCTTTATTAGATCATCAGGTGTTTTAGACAGGCACAGTAACACAGCTTCACAGAGTTAAACAAATGCAACATAAACAAAAGTAACACACTGCAAGATGAATCACTAAATGGTCTTATTAATAAAAACCTGGAGCCAGATATTGGGGTTAAAACTGAGAGATCAGAAGAATAGGACAAGCCACAGCCAACCTTACCTCACCAACATCTCAGTTTCCAAAGAGACCTACTTCCTATATACCCATGCCTATATGCCTTTCTGCCCCTGCAGTCTCACTTCCTCTCTCCACCCAGCTATATCACTTCCTTTTCCTGCCCAGCTCTATCACTTCCTGTCTGTCTGTACAGACCTCCAGACCTTTATGGTTAACTAGTGTTGGAATTCAAGGCATATGCCACCACATCTGGCTCTGTTCCCAGTGTGGCCTTGAACTCACAGAGATCTGGATAGATCTCTGCCTCCTGAATGCTAGGATTAATAGCATGTACTATCATTGCCTGACTTCTATGTTTACTATAGTGGCTGGCTTTTTCCTCTGATCCTCAGATAAACTTTATTAGGGTGCACAGTACATTGGGGGACACAATATATCACCACATTTCCCCTTGTTTGCCTAAAATAAAAAATAAAAAATTATAACTAATATGAGAAAAACTATATATAATAAGTACATTAACTATATACAATATGTATAAGCAACAAATACATCAACAATGTCTAGTCCATTTGCATTTGACAAATTCAGAAAAAATATTCCATTATCTATCCTGTTTTTGTGAATCCAAATTTGTATCTAATTTACCTTCTATCCTAATTTGCATAACCCAAACTATCTTTTTATGTCTTTCAAACTTATACACTTAACACCTCTTAGTGAGTTTCTTTTCTGGATTTCTTAACAAGGAAAACTATAACTATCTAATCTTCAACTCCCTCAGAAACCCAAGATGGAAATAATATTACCTAGTAAAACAGGAGTGTAAACAAGCGACTTCCAAAAAAATGTGAGTTATGGCAGAAACAGTCAGCTGCCTGGACAGTCACCCGAGGTTTCTCTGCAATGTTGAGGCATCATCTTCATCCTATAGGCTTAGCACATCTGACAGATTCATCTGTGAAGCAGGATTTAAAGGGATCTAAAGAGCCTTCCTACTTTGTCTTGGCAAAGATCAGCAGCCCTTTGTTTTGTGTCCTGCTTGTCCATTTTGGACAGCATACTGTCAGTAGTCCATTTGAGGGCACTTTCTTGCTCAGTGGCTAACTTCTGCCACAATGAAAGTAAAGTCCAGGTGGAGTTTCTTCAGTGCCCATCATCTATGAAGTAGATTGGTGCTGCCAGAAGCAGACATGTCTCATAGTCATAAAAAAAGGGAAAAAAATTTATGTTATTAAAACATCTTAAATGCTGTATTCTGCAGATCTCTGAAATATTTGAAGATGACCTGGCTATTTAAAATATATCTCTGCTTGACATTGAAAACATACCTACTATGACTACAAGTTCAATTGCAATGTCTAACTACTAACTTACATTTCTTTCTTATCCTAAATAGTTGGTAATAACTTTCAATGATTAGCAAATTGCATTACATTGTTAAATGAACTGTATAGGTACAATATCTTAAACAAGATTAGAAATATATGTACAGTATTTTCTAACAAAATCAATCTCAAATTTGTATCAATATACATAATTTGTATACAATATACAAAAATCCAGTCCAATGTAAAATATTTAAAACTAGTAGTTGCTTTCTAAAAGTAGATTCAATAATCTACCTTTTTATCTTTTCATATCTATATAAATCAATCTTAAATTAGTAGCAATATACATAATTTTATACAGCATACAAAAATCCAATCCAATGTAATTTTTTAAAATAGTAGTTTAAAACTAGTAGTTTAGACTAGTACTAAATATAATATTTAAAACTAGTAGTTGCCTTTTAAAAGTAGATTCAATAATTTACCTTTTATCTATATCATATTTATATCCTTTCTTTTTTCTTGTCAGAATAGATTCAATAATCTACCCTTTATTCTATCATTTCTGTATCTTTTTTTTCAGAGCAGATTCAATCATCTACCTCTTATCTATATCCTCTTTTTTTCCAAACAAGAACCTTAAATCTAATCTCCTTTGTTTAGCCTTTCTCCTGACCATTAACAATAACAACTTCTAACCAACCATCCTAAACAATGACATCCAAAATCCATTGAAAAACCCAAAACCACCCACCCCACCTCTTGGGAATGTGGGTATCATGGTCTTAAAATTACTTCCTGCTGTCTGGGGGTGAAGGCATCTTTAGGGGTTCCTGAAAAGAAAAATGTTGAGTTAATTGTCAAGTCCTGGGAGAGGTAGCTCTATCATTTGTTGTCCAGTATCTGCATAATGTGAAAGTGCAGGGCTTATCTCAAGTCCTTGCTCCTTTGAGGCTGTATTATCTCAGCTAGCCAGCTGTCTCTGTCATTCTAGATTTTTGGAAGTTGCTTACAATGTTCTTCCTATTTACTTAGGTAATATTATATCCTTCTGGGGTCTTTGATGTAGTTGAAGACTAGATAATTATAATTTTCCTTCGTTATCATAAAAGATAAATTAGATATGAAACCTTAGACTCACAAATATAGGATAGATAAAATATTTTCTTTAAATTTGCCAAATATAGACTAGATAAACTGCTAAGCAGCATGGACCTCTGCCCACTTCTAGTTTTGGGAAAGCCAAGCTGAAAGCTCATGCTGAGCACTGCATTCAGCCTTCCTAGAGCTCTAAAATGTCAATGCTTGTGCTGTGGCAAGCATTTTTATTTAAATTTTTGTTCCTACTTAATGTACTGGCTGCTCAAGGGCTCACCAGCTTGCAGAAACTCTTAAAGGAGCCATAACCTCTCTTTTTTTCCCCTCAGCTTTCTTAAGCCTATGTAGAAATTGGGCCCCCATTGGAAGGCCAAAATGTTGTTTGTTTTTGATCTTTTGGGAGCCCGCTATCCAGTTCCCAAATAAATCATACATGGAGGCTTATTCTTAATTACAAATGCCTGGCCTAGCTTGGCTTGTTCCTTACCAGTTTTTTCTTAACCTAAATTATCCTGTCTACCTTTTGCCTCTGGGCTTTTACCTTTCTCTATTTCTGTATATCTTTCTTTCCTAGTCCATTGCTGGTTGTGTAGCTGAGTGGTTGGCCCATGATGTCCTCCTCCTTCTCCTGCTCCTTCTCTCCTGTCAGATTTCTCCTTCTATATATTCTCTCTGCCTGCTAGCCATGCCTATCCTTTCCTCCTTCCTTGCTATTGGCTGTTCAGTTCTTTATTAGACCATCAGGTGCTTTAGACAGGCACAGTAACACAGCTTCACAGAGTTAAACAAATGCTACACAAACAAAATTAACACACCTTAAAATAATATTCTACAACGATTTCCCAAATTAACTTTGTCATCCAGTATTTGTTACATTTATTGCACTGTGTTAACATCTTAAAGTGAGGTATGGTTGATGCTCAGCATAAGAACACTTGTCCTGTGTGCAAAGTTCTGGGTTCAGTGTAGATCACAATAAGGAAAAAGGGGGGGGGCGGAGCTGGGTGTGATGGTGCACATCTATAATACTAGCCCTTTGGAGGCTTCAGGTTTGAAGTCAAGCCTTGGCTACATAATGAGTTCCAGGTTAATCTGGCTACAGAGTAAGACTCTGTCTCAGAAAATGAAAAAAAAGAAAAAAGAAAAAAGAAAGAAAGAAAGAAAGAAAGAAAGAAAGAAAGAAAGAAAGAAAGAAAATGAAGTAGGGGCCACAGATGGGGCTTAGATGGTAGTGTGCTTGCCTAAAATGTAGAAGCCTTCCTCGAGTTCTATCCCCAACAGCACAGGGCCAGGCAGGATGGTGCATGCTGTACTTTTAGCACTCATAAGGTAGACAGGAAGATCAACAGTCCAAGGTCACCCATGCCTACATAGTAAGTTTGAGACCAGACTGGGCTACTGGTGACATTTTGTCTCAAAACACCCCAAGGGGTGGAGAGTGATTTATCAATTAAGAGCACTGCAGTTCATACCAGCACCCACATGATGGCTTACAACCCACCATAACTCCATTACCAAGGGTCTTACACCCTCTTTTGTCTCTTCAGGAATTTCACACACCTGGTATACTGATATACACACAGGTAGCACACACACATAAAAATAAATCTTAAAAAAAAATCTTAAAAAAATTTAAAACCACAAAAACATCATTAAAATCAAGAAGTGCAGAAGTCCTGGATTACAGGAGTGCCACTCAGCCTTCCTTTACCCTTGCACGTATCCAGGCCAAAGGCCAAAGAACTTTGTTCTTATTTTCACAATTTTCCCATAGTGTAGTAATGGGACTAATCTATGGAGTCTATTTTATGAGCAAAGGAATTTATTTGGGGGTTAATTCACAACCATGGGAGATTTATTTTAGAGTCCGAGAAAGTTGAGCTATGTCCCACACTGATCTGCCTGGTCCAAGATCTCAGCATCCAAAACCATGACATAGCAAAGAAAGAGAGACTGTAGTGCATCCCAGCTCTTAAGGGTCCCCCAGTGGCCACACCTCATTGGCATGTACATTAATGTCATAGACAGGTATAACAGCTACCTGCTACCTCACTGGGGCGGGGTGGGGTGCTTCAGGGCATGGCTCAAACAGCCACCCACTACAGTGTGGTGCCTTCGGGGCTATTTTTGAAACTTCATTGTTTTATCCAGAAAAATGTTAAACCACGTGCATTTGAAAGACTGTTTTGAGTAGTGCTTCCCACTTACTGTAGGGGGAAATAGTTAATATATGAAGAAAATATGTGGTTTAGACAAATTGCCAACTTTATTAACAAAGAGGTAAAGGTCTGAGGTAGAAAGCTCAAATCAACAAGTGTTTACTGGACATTTGTAATAGATTTTCTGCCCACCCATAATAGGTTTCTCTGCTAACGCAGTAAGCCGGATCAAGGTGAATTGAAAAAGTGTAAGAACTGGTTTATTTGAGTGAAGCAATTCCTGATGGGTTCTCAGTCCCAGATATCAAGGCCCGAGAAGCCGCATCCCTGAACTAAAGCAGGGACATTATATAGGTTGTAGGTGAGGGGTGATGAGGTTTCTGCCACAAGCTGGGTTTGTGCCTAAATATGGTCAAATGCTGCCTGCTTTAGGTGGAGACTTGGGTGGCTGGCAACTTCAGGGGAGGAAGCTGCAAGCGGCTGCCAAGAATGCCAAACTGGGCTTTTTGGTACCTTCCTTTACTTCAGAGAGTCTCTGAGTGGGCGGGGTTTGGAGCCATAGGAATGGGGCTTCTCAGTGTAGACGGAGCTGGAGGTTCCAACTGAACAATCTGCCTTGTCCAGGTTGTTGAGGCAGAGGTGCTTAGCTGGGTGGTGGAGGCTCCTCTGACAGTGTGTGAGGCCCTGGGTTCAGTTCCCAATCACACAGAGATACTTCCTACACTTCCCGCCTTCAAATTACCTACCGTCTAGTTAGGAAACAACCAACTCTCACCTCCCCCCACTCCAGTCCAGGACTCAAGGGTTAAATAGTAAAACTGGACAAAGCCAGAAGAATGAAGGAAGGCCCTTGTCTGTTTGGGTTTCTCAGTGTGTTTTAGTCTTAGGAATCTCAGCCATCTAAAAACCCCTGTAGAAGTTTCATCAAGAAGGTACACAAATGATGGGTTTGCAAACAGCAAGAAGCAGATAGCCCGGGAGAGGCTTGGAAGGAGTGGAGTCTGGGGGCCTGGGAGATGGCTCAGCTGCGAAGGTCCTTTGATCTCTCTGAAATCCACATAGAGCGACCAAACTGATTCCCACAAGTCGTCCTCTGACCTCCCTCCTCCCAACTTTGTGCACTCACAGTAACAGTAAATTACAAAAGAATGGTGTCTTGCTGAGTCAGGGTGGGGGCTGGGGTGGGGGGGGTGAACCAGGTGGGAAGGGCCAGCCAGAGACTCTCTTTGAGAAGGTGCTCTCCCAGAAGAACGGTCACCATTTTCATCAGAACAGTGGTTAATTACTTGCAAGAAATCTTTTGACTTCATAGAAGGAGGGGGTTGGGGGAGTCAATGGAGCCTTATCTGAGATTCCAGCTGCTCTCGTCTACACTTCTGAGCCAGTGGTATGTGATTTGACTCTCATTGCCTGTGGCCTTATGGTCTTGGAGGTGCGAGGGTATGTAAAGGGTGATCTCCTAACAGAAAAGAGGCACACCATTTGTACAGCTGTGGGGAAATCTTCATCCATGCAAGGGTATGTGGCTGTTTTGGGGTCATCCAAACTCCTTCAAGTAACCCCTCACCCATGTTCTGTCAAGTCTAGTAACCTCATTGGTTCTCCAAGACGGAGTTCGGTGGAATTGAACTCTGTAGTTGGGGAACCATAAGGAGAGTATTTACAGTCTTCCCAAGGAAAGAGTTCCACCAACAGCAATCCAGAGGAAACGTCAGAGTAGAAACTGCAGATTATTCCTAGGGAAGCAAGGTCTTTAAAACCAGACTACCAACTCAGACAGAGAGCTCACACTAGGAGTCTCAGTCCCCGGGAGGCTGAGGCAGGAGAACTGTGGCCCAGGCCACCAGAGAGACACTTTAATAAAAAAACAAAAAACTAAGCAGTCAGACGTGGTGCCACACACCTTTGATCCCAGCAGTCTGGGAGGGAGAGGGATCTTTTAGTTGGAGGCCAGCTTGGTCTACACAGCAAGTTCCAGGCCAGCCAGAGTTACATCATGAGACCCGGTCTCAAAAACCAACCAACCAACCAATACAACAATAACAAAAATTAAGCTGCCGAATACCGGATATTCCCTTTCTTTTCCTCCCTCCCGGGTTTCTGCCCTTTAAAGTCAGAACCTGATTGGTCAGTCAGGGACATTCCCAGCTGCGGGTGATGAAAGTGCACACGAGCTCTCCAGAATCCGAAGGCACGTGGATGGGTTGGATCAGGTAGAACGAGTAGCCGAATATTCGGCTTTTGTGAACGACAATCTGGCCCTCCGACGTGCACCGAGGCTTAGGGAGACAGGGTCGCCATCAAAAGGCATTTTCCAAAGAGGTTCCTGTCTTCTCATCTTACGGTTGTCTATTGATTGCGCGTAGCTCTCAATCACCACAGATGGGGAATTAATAACGCGGGTGCGATGACACCGCTCTCAGGGGGGCCTGAGATCCAGAAGTGCACGAAAGGATTCCTGAAAACGCCAGTTTCCGCCCAGGGGCCTCTGCAGCACCCGCCGGGTTCTGCAGCTCCGGGCCTCAGGGTCCATTGGCCGGCCGGGATTTGGGGACAGCCCGGGATCTCCTCGCCTGCAGCCAGCAGATGGCTCTCGGGCTCTCTCTACAGCTCCATCGACCCCTCTCCAGACGCAAGCGCCTGCTGCACCGGAGCGAGGCTGCGAGGAGGGGCGCGGAGCCCGGCGCCGCCGCAGCCGTCAGGGAAGCAGCCACCGCAGCCGAGCGCCGCGTCGGTCCCCGGGCTGTGCCCCGCGCCGGGCACCGTGCGCCCAGGCCCGGAGGCCGGCCGGGGACCCGTGCGGAGGCCGCTCTCGCGAGGCGGGGAGGAGACGCAGGGGGACCAGGAGGAGGAGCAGGAGCGGGTGAAGGAGAGGAGGAGGAGCGGGAGAAGGGGAAGGAGGAGAGCAGGGCCGACCCGCCCCTGCCCAGCCCAGCCCCGCTGGAGGCCGAGACCAGCCGGGCCGCCCAACCCTCGCCTTCCGCTTCACCTACGCCCAAGGTGCGGCGCAGAGGCCCGGCTGCGCGGCGCCCGCGCGAGGAGGAGCCGGTGCTGCAGCCGCCTTGCGTTCGGCCCCGGGAGCTGCGAGCCGAGCGGGCGGCATGTAGCGGCGGCCGCAGAGCCAGCTCGGATTTGCAACTCTTCGGAATTTTTTTTTTTTGGGGGGGGGGCGTATTGCGGGCGCGCGGCAACCTTGGATCAACGCCCCGCTGCTTCGGCCCACTCTTCCCTTGCAAGCTGCGGCTCCCTCGCGGAAACATTAAAGGGTTTAGGGAAGGGCGCGGGGCCGAGAGTCAGAGTGGGACCCGGGATCTCCCCGCGCCCAGTGGGCAACCATGACCGACGAGAGCTCCGATGTGCCCCGGGAGTTGATGGGTAAGCCTGGCGCGGTGGCCGACCGGCTATCTTCCTCTGTGCACACCTCCTCTCCGCCTCCCTTTCCACCTCCGTCCTCCCGCAGAGTCCCCGCGCCCTGGCGCGCGAGAGGTGTGGGGCAGGGTTGCCGGGGGGGGGGGGGCGCCTAGAAGTTTGCTGGCCTGATGGCCGCAGGAGCGGGGTCCACAGAGAAGAAGGCGTGGGGAGGCATCTGGAGCCCTGGAGAGCTCCGGGCGGGTCTCCCTGCCCTGCCCCACCAGGTGGGTCAGGTTGGCGGAACGTGGAGCTGGAGGGGCGTCCCTTCCAGCGGCCAGCCCCGTGACCCCTAACTCGGGAAAGTCCGGGAAAGCCTAGCAGAAGGATGCCTGGCGACAGCATTTAGGTCCCCTCGGCTGGTGCCAGGCACCCTCCAGGAAATTCCCGTCTGGGGCTGCCCCTCTCACCGACAGCCTCAGGGATGGAGGCGCCGGCCCAGCGTCAGGACCGGGTCTGGCAAGGCGTGGCTTAGGGGATGGAGCTGGAAGCGAGAGGGTTACTTGACTGACGTCTACTAGGGCCAGGAAATGGAGGGTTAATGATAAAAGCCTCATTTTAAAAATGATTTACCTACCGACCACCCCCAGTCTCTTTGGGAACACGTATATGGTACTCTGTGCCAGGTGACCGGTCGCTTGAGGCCCTCCTGGTTGGCGGCGGGCTGGAGGGGGCGGGGGGGGGAGGCTGTCCTCTTTTGGAGTGGAGGGTGGAGAGAGCATTGCTTGGAATTTAAGTCTTGGGGCTTTGCTTTAGCAGGAAAGGTTAAATGGTAAATGACAAATGGCCTAGGAGTGCTGGGAACCAGCGCTCACGCTCTGGTTGTGGACTATGTTGACTTGCATTAAGGTGAACTTGTCAGCATGGGCGTGCTTTGAGCCTCCGTGACCTGTATTCCTTGAGGTACCATGCTGGGCCTTGATGTTTCCTGGGTGCAGACCAGGAGGGAAAGCTTTCCCTGCAGGTTCACTGCAGGCTGGACTTTGCCCCTCTGCTACACGTCGTCCTCGCAGCTTATACTTGAGAGGACTTGGTGTCCCCTTGTGAAGCTGCTTACTCTGCAGGTGAAACTTGGCGGGAAGAAGCTGTTGCTGGTTTTGTATGGAACTTTGCTTTTGTTGAATTAAAGACACGCCGCCACCACCACCACCACCACCACCACCACCACCACCACCACCACCACCACCACCACAAAAAAATCGAGTGATATACTCTTGCACACCCCTATTTTGTTCCAGGCCCTCTCCCCAGTCCCGGGAGTCAGTTCTGAGACATCAGCGAGTGGCCCATCAGGTTCTGGGTGTTTCCAACACCCTGCCTGAACGGGAGACTAACACTGGAGGCTCCAAGGTGCCTCCAAGGGTGTAGGTTTTTAGAAAGTTGTGTAGCGTTGTCCTGGGACCTGAAGTTCAGGTGATTTAGACTCGGGAAAATGTGGAGGGTGAGGGAAAAAGGCTGTTTTTAATCAGTGGCTTTCAGTACTTCAGTATGCTTAAAAGTTGAATTTGACCCCTCTTTTACAAGGAATTTTTGTGCTTATTCACTATTGTGTCTTGGTGATGTTTGGAAGGACAGCAGCTGGCAGGATCCTTCTCTGGCTAAATCATTTAGTGTATTTCTCCACCCTCCTTCTGTGATATGCCTAATAGCATTTTTCTAGGCCTTTACATGGTCTCTTTTGGCTATGGTGGGAAAATGCACCTGCTATTGCTTCTACTTCCAGGGACTCATAGGATTTCTGATTAGTTCAAAACACCAGACTGCAAACGCCTCACTGTTGTCTCCTGAATGTCTCTTTGGAGGCGTGTGAGCTGTGTATGATTAAGATTTTTTTTTTTTGACCGGGGCCCTTATAGCCCAGGGTGGGTGCCAACTTACTATGTAGCTGAGGCTGGCCTTAAACTGTTCTCACTCCTGCCTCAGTCTCCTGTGAGCCACCTCTTGAATTTTGTAGAATAGTTTTAAATGCAGAAAACAAATGGTGTGTGTGTGTGTGTGTGTGTGTGTGTGTGTGTGTGGGGTTGCAGTGGCCCAAGCTATTAATCCTAACACTGAGGAGGTAGATCTCTGTGAACTTGAGGCCAGCTTGGTCTACAGAGTGAGTTCTAGGCTAGTCAAGAGTGCATAGGGAGACCTTGTCTCAAAAACAACAACAAGGCAGAGAACAAGAACACCTGTCACATGTCATTCATCCCCCCCAGAGACACTGCTCTTTTGGATTGTGACTTCTGTCTCCTTTCATGTGCACATAGTAAGTGAATTTCAGTGGCCCACTTCCCACAAGTCTCTCAGTGGGGTGGGGTAGGGGTAGTCTGTGTTGCTTTTAGTTCTGATGAAACAGCCGGACAGAGAACTCTAGTGCCCAATCTCCCCACATGGACCCCTTCCTAACTCTGCCTCCTTGCTGGTCCTTGAGCTGCTTTCTCTCTCTCTCTCTCTCTCTCTCTCTCTCTCTCTCTCTCTCTCTCTCCTTCCTTTACTTCTCTCACCTTTTGTCTACCTGCTGTGTAACTGTTGCCCAAAATAATAGACTTTAGTCTGTATGTGCTAAAACATCTACGGTGTAAAGAGTCAACATTCTACACCTTAGTGGGCCATGTTGGACACCCCAGTGTGGAAACCAGAGGTCCATTTCCTGCCTCTTCAGCTCGATTCTCTTGTCTCAAACTTCCACCCCTGCCCTGTCTGTGAGCAGGTGTGCTGTGTGAAGATTCATTTAGTGGTGTCTCGAGTAGCTTTCGCTAGATGGTAAACCACCATAGCAAGCAGGTAGTAGGGCTGTTCATGTTTTTGACTCCCTAAATAAGCCAAGATGGTTAGAATACAGAATACAGAGCTATGACAGCCTAGAAGATGGAACTGGCATTTGAAGGACAAGTATGATATTATAAGGAGAATAGGGCAAAGACATTCCAGAAAAGAGAATCCATAGAAAATCCCAGGCTTGTGAAAGTCCAGGGAGACATGGACCCTTGTGTATGTACCGAGAAATCAAGCTGGGAAATGTGAGACTTACACACTGTAACCATTGGATTCTTCCCCAAATGACCATACCTCTAACCAGGAAAGGCACACTCAATCTGGGCATTCAGAAAGGCCACTGTGGTTAGGAAGGCCAGGGGCAGATTTAGGGAGAGATGCCAAGTGTCTTGGTGCAGTCATCCTTGGGGCTCAGGATCTGTGCAGCAGGTGGATTTTTGGGAACCTCAACTCCTAATTCCCTCAGAGAGTTGGAGAAGAGCAAGGTTGTCCAGCTTTCATAGTTGCCAGTGAAGATGGCACTGGATTTGATTCGGGTTGGGCAGCTTGTGAAAGTGACAGGAAGACATTCTTTTTTCCAAACTTTCAAATCTCTGCCACTGGGCTACACCACAGACCACTGCTGTCAAGACTTTAATATTCAGAACTGGAGAGATGGCTCAGCTGTTCAGAGTACTTGCCTTCCAGCAGACTTGAATTTGGTTCCCAGACTCTGTCTCAAAACAAAAACCTCTTGAAGGCTGACAACTATCAGACTTGTTAATCTAGCAGAAAGAAAGTAAAGGGCCAACGATAAGAACAGCTAGACTCTCCAAATGTCTGCTCTGCACCAATGCCCCTTTTTCTTGCTAAAGAAGGACTATAATGAAACTTTCTCTTTCTTTCAGAAAGCATAAAGGATGTTATTGGCAGAAAGATCAAAATCTCAGTGAAGAAGAAAGTGAAGTTGGAAGTGAAGGGAGACAGGGTGGAAAACAAAGTACTGGTGAGTGTCCTGGCTTCTGTTCTGGAGCCATCCGTGAGCTGAAGTGTCTTCTCCTTCTTCCCGTGCGCTGGGCTTCATGCAGCCTTCCTTCTATGCTTGATCGTTTCTTCAAAAGTCCGATGACCAGTTTCTTCCATTCACTGGACTCTTCCCTTGTTGAAAGTTGGACCTTCCAGAAGGGCTGCTCATGGGACTTGTTTTACCCAGGAAAATCTCCTGGAGGATTTTAAGAAATTCTTGTCTCATTGGTTTAACAAAATGTTCTCAAGTGTTCCATGCATGAGGTCATCTGAGGGCTGAGGACTGGAGAGTGCACCTGTCGCCTTCCCTGGAGAGCTGGTGTTCTAGAGGAATCGCTAATTTTTGGTGCAGTTGTCTTACACATAGGCTGCTGTTGGACTTGGTGTTCGCTTCCTCTTAGCACAAGTCTTTAGGGGCCCCCAGTGGCTGACTAGTGCAAGGCGTGCAAAGTGATTGGTTGTATTTCACCACTTTTCTCGGTGGAGAGTATCAGAAGTCTACATTTGAGTGCAGGTGAGAGGCTGCATGGGTGGTGTTGTGGCTGGCTCACACCTATAATCCCAGCACTTGGGAAGGTGCGACGGGAGAGTTGTCTTGAGTTTGTGGCCATCCTGGGACGTGAGATATCATTTCCAAAAAAGAAAGAAAGCAGGACCTGGAGAGA